>NC_079504.1:4153472-4342980 GCF_030052815.1 Hevea brasiliensis | reverse complement strand
AGCTAAATTTATGATAACAATAGGATATAATGCACAGTATCTTAAATTCATTCATTTAGCCACCTAACCTAGTCATCAACCGTCATCAATGTCTGCTGAAATTTGTACAACCAGGAAGCAGTCTTCCTATAACCTTTTTATAGCAACAGCTAATCAAGGGACTAGTTTCGGCAATAACATAACCCATCAAATATTCACAATCACTGTCAAAGCAAAGGAACAAGACTATGAAACTTCTCAATAGATAGTCATTATAATCTTCCATGCTATTATATGCTCTAATGCATCAGATTTAAAACTCTAGTAAGCAAGCCTCAAACTATATCAGCATTTATCTTAAAATTACAATGCATATATCTATTATCTACACATGCTCACACAAAGGAAAATCAATGGAAGAGGGAAAATAGATTAAGCTAGAAATAGTTACCTGATCAAGGGTGATAGGCACAACCTTAGCCTCACTTCGCAATTCTCTTCTCCGCAACCGAACCTTAACAAATAAAAAAGAAAATGATAACACATAAAAAGGCAAAAAAGAAAAATCATAATATACATAGAAGTGCGCGTATATTATACACTTAATAACCTGAGCGAGAAAGGTTTCAGCGTCTTCCTGGCGAAAGCAGAGCAAGCTAATTGACTTGGCTCCATCAGGATCGGAGATAAGCACGAACTCATTGTTGGTATTGCTAACTGTGTACACTGCCGTGCCGGCAAGGGTTTTCGCCACGTGCTCTGAGCTCAGAGTGCCAGCAGCTGCGGCGTGCTTCTGCTGCGAGACAGAGGCGAAAAACGGCGCAGTACGGAGCCGCCTGGCTGTCGGCCCCGGCAGGAGATTGGCGGTTAGGGCTCGAGTGGTGTCGCCGAACCGAGTGGCAAGCTCGGCCCCCAGCCGGAGGCAGTGCTGGTGGATGAATGTGGAGAGAGATAAGAGAGGGTTTGAGGGTTTTGCTGGTTCCATCGTCGCAAGAAGGAAATGGGAAACGAAACCAAGCGGAGGGATCGATACTTCGATTTTATGGCTGAGCATTGGAAATATTATTGGCACAGCTATATGCGAATTCTACATAGAACAGTCCAATAAGCAGGGACGTGCTGTGCAGTTGAAACTAAAACGCGTGTTTATGATATGTAATTTAGGTTTATATTTTGTCCAATTTTTACATTTTCAACCACCATTTGAGTTTTTTTTTTTTTTTTTTTTATATATATAATAAATAAAAGGCAAAAGGATGCAGCTCTAGCAGCATAACCTTCTCCTTTGATCAATCATATAAAATTAATAAAAATATTAATTATAAAGTAGAGAAATATATTTGAATATAATAAATATAAATTATCATTAATATGTTAAAAAAATACTGATATTGTTCTTGTTATTTTATAGTTTAATTACTATTACAACTACTAAATTATCGAAAATTGCAATTTTTAATTAATCTTTATAAAATTCTGAACCTCTACAAGGATTTTTTGACTTGCTATTTCAATTTGCCAAACTTCTAAGAGATGAGAATCAAACTTTATCTAAATTTTAAGGGTTAGTTTGATTAGGAAGTGAATTACTTTTAAGTTAACTTTTCTTTCTTTATTTAAGAATCTTTTATTTTTTTATTTAATGAAAGAATAATGAATCGAATAATGATTAATAAATTATATAATAAGAAGTAATTTTTTTAATCATAAAAATGAATGATAACAAAATAAATAGATAAAAAAAAATTTAAAGTCAAATCATTTTTGGAGAAAGACTAATCATGCGTTAATCAAATTTAAAATTTACATTTTTTGGCATTATTATTTCCCAAGATGAGTGCATGATCTAGGAAGAAAGCTCTTGCTTACACAAATAGTGAGGCCCCAATTCGTGTAAGCTGCAAGGATTTTTCCTTACGCTACTAATTAAAAACGAGGAGAATCTGGTCATACTCAAGAATTTTCTTGACTGTTTCCTAAAGATGATCGGTGGGAATGCTTCGGCTTTTTTAATTTTGAACTCTTGACTGCTTTTGCCATTTGGATTCCTGTTGCTATACAAGCTTTTTTATTTCTACCTTAGACGATCATGAGGACGCAACCAGCATAAGTTTGGCAAATACATTATATTCCACGAGATCCACAAGAGCAAAATGCTTAATCATAATATTTATTTATATTTCAATCAAGAAAAGTGGAATAAGGAAGCTACATTCAATTAAATCTCTCTCTCTATAAATTCTTAGCTAGACTTTGGTTCGTCAGAAAGCAACTAGCTAACTAAACTTCTATAGCACTTACTCCTTTCTACATAAAACAAGAATGCGCAGGCAGAACATTATGTTAGTACAACGCCCAAGTCCTGTATTACCTTTCTCTGAGGCTCAAGTGAGAGAGATGCTTTTGAATGCTGACCGCAACAGAGACGGTATTCTCAGCAGGCAAGAGCTTATAGAAGCTTTCAAGTCCTTGGGATCTAAAGTTCCTCAAGGCCAAGCTTGGATAGCGTTTTGGTTCGCTGATAGAAACCGAGATGGATGCATCGATAAGGAAGAGTTAGAAAAGGTGGTGAAATACGCTCATGGTCTTGGTTATACCATCAACTAGATCGACCACACCCAGTTGCTCAACAACAATAATTGGCGTTTCCTGGTGATGAATGATGTGTGTAGTTTGTGTTTAGACTTGAAATCTGTAAGCGTCTCATGAGAGGAGAAACTGAAAAATTACTGTGTTTCCCGCATAAGAAGTTGCAGACTACTTGTTCAACCAAAAATAAATGTTAGTGTTCTTCCCCTGATTACTATTTTAGTTCTTTTGGTTTTTCTGTTGTCCCGCAAGTCCCTAGCAAAACTAAGGGAATTGGCACTTAGACTTGATTCAATGGGAGCCTAGACATAAATATATGAGCTCATATATTTAATATGTGATTTCTATTATATATTTTTTATCTTGAGTTCATAATAAATCAGATTTAGATAAGAAAAAATTTATTAAATATTATAGATTAAATTATCATGTTAATTATTAAATGAGCCAACGTGATATTTCATTAATTAGAAGATTAAAAGAAATAAGAAGTGACAATACTAATTTAAATTTTAAAAATGTTAATTATAAAGTAGAGAAATTTATTTGAATATAATAAATATAATTTGTCATTAATATGTTAAAGAAAAATACTGATATCTTTCTTGTTGTTTTATCTTTTAATTATAATTACAACTTTGGAATTATCAAAAATCGCAATTTTTAATTAACTTAGAATATATTATATGTAAATAAAAAATATTTATTATATGTAATGTTAAGACTCATGGTCCTTAATTTCAATCTACAAATTGATCATTAACTTAGAATGCATATTAAAGGTAATAAATAAAAAATTATTTTAATTTAGGTGGTTGGGCCACTCCTTTGAAATCCCACCCCAATTATGGGTAGTGTATGTAAAATATAAGACTTAACATATTTTAATAAAATTATCATAATTTTATTAAAAATTGTATGCTTTCCTTATCTTTTGTGCGTGCGTATATATTAAACTAATTAAAAAATATATATTTTAAATTAAGTGGCCCTATTTTTACATCTAGAACAACTAATGTCATAATTTCTTAAATATAATTTTAATTGTTTGATTTAATTATCCTTATAATGGGATCCATAAAATTATTATAATTATTTATTATAATAAGTGCAAAAAAATTAGCATCCTTCTATATTTTCTCTAAATATTTTTTTTATGATAAATTAAACAATGTAATTTTCTTATTTCACAAATAGACAAGCTACATTATGTCCATGAATTTTTTTTAAATAATTTTTTATATAATTTCTTTTAAATTTACATAAAAAAATTTACAAGTTTAATTTGATTTTTTTTTTGTTTTCTTTCTTTCTCGCCTTAACAGTAAATATATTTTTGGCCTATTTTTTTTACATTGGATGTGCTCTGCAAATTTTTTTATAAAGCTTATAATTACAACCACGATTATTTCTTTAAAATAACAATTTGCCCAATCATTTTCAAAGAACAAGAAAGGATGATTTTGCAAAATCATAATTTATAATTTTTAGGGGAAAAAATAAATAATATATTATAAATTAATTAAAAATATAGCAAGCATACAAATTAAAGAAAAAGATTTAGAAAGATATTTTTATAGTGTGAAAGAAAAAAAAATAACAATGAGATTTTTTTTTTTTAAATTTTACGGAAGTTAAAAAAAAAACTATTAAGGAAAATAATTGTTTCTAACGATAATAGAAATGTTTTATATTTTTGTATTTAATAAAATAATTATTGTAATTATATGAATCACACTATAGAAAAATAATTTAATCTAATAACTAAAGTGATATAATATAGAAAAAGTTGTGAAATTAGTTATTATGGCTTGTGCAAGTAGACTTACTCTTTATTTTATATATTTATATATATAAGTAATATATTTACCTCACTTTTAAATATAAAAAAATGATAAAAATCATTGAATGAAATGAAAAGGTAAGTTAATTTTATTGGATTCCAAAAAAAAAATAAATAAAAGAGATTAATTATGTAAAGTATCATTGAAAAATCTTTATATTTCATTCTTAATTAATCCCTAATATAAAGAAAATTGAACATTTTAGAAATTAAAAAAAAAAGTATATATTTAGCGATTAATAAATATAAAAGATTTAGGGGGTGTTTGGTTTACCTGTTAGTTACAGCTGATAACTGATAGATAACAAAATAGGTAAATTGTAGTATTTGGCAAGCTTAAAAAAATAGAGCTGATAGCTGATGGGCAACTGATATGATATCCATCGGCTGCAGTTTATATCAGCTCTATTTTTAGAGCTGTTTCTCATCAGCTGATAGATGATATAATTTTATTTTTTATTTTAACTATATTATTTTTTTTATTTAACTTGAAAATTAATATTATTAATATTTTTATTTTTTTATTTATAATTTTAATATTTTAATTAACGTATTTCAACTTTGTTAAAATATTTTTTATTAATAACATAAAATATAAAATATTTATTTATATCAAAAAATTTAAAATTAATTATAAATTTTTTTATTAATAATAATAATTATTTTATTATTTTATTTATATTTTTAAAATTATTTAATTATCTTAAAAAAATAATTATTTTTTTATTTTAATAATAAAATAAATGATATAATATAAAAGATTAATAATTATATATTTATTTAAATAATATAATATATTAATTTAATAATTATATATTTAATTTAATAATAAAATAAATAATATAATGTAATAAATTTATAATTTTATATTTATTTAAATAATAAAATAAATTATATAATATATATCTTTATTAGTCATTTCACAAATTAACAGCAACAGTAAGATATAATTTTACCAAATACTTAATATAAAACAGCTATCATTAACTATCGCTATCCACTATCACCAACAAGAATGTATTATTAACAAATTATCAGTTGTATTCAACAGTTAATCCAAACAGCCCTTAATGAACAATAATCCGAACGAAATGAAAGTAAATTGGGTCCGGCTATGGAGAGCACGTTCATACGTGCGGACATGCTATCAGCTGTTGGATTAACGGATAATCTTGAGATAATTGCAGCTTTAATTATGATTTTTCTTTTTTCTTTTTTCTTTAAGCAGTAGCTAAACCCAGAGATAATCTAGAATTGGCTTTACAAGTATAGCCTTACTCCTATATCATATTCTTTAAATAAAAAAATAAATACATTTATTTACTTATTTTAAAAAGATAAAAAGATAAATATTTTTAGTTATATGGATTTCTGAAAAAATTTATATGAATTTTATAAAAATCCAAATATTTAAGTTTTGAATTAATTGAGATGAAAACAGAATATGGATGCAAAAAACATATTTTAAAGTAAATATATGTATTAAAAAAATAAAGAAAAGAAAAATAAAAAATTGAACTCAGCCAATATATATATTAGGAGGAAAAAATTAAAGAAAAAAGTTGAAAAAATAACATAAATTCTTTTGGTTTGGCTGCTGTTTAAAGGAAAAAAAATCATAATTAAAGCTGAAATTATCTCAAGATTATGGTTTAATCCAATGGCTAAGAGTACATTTATACATGTGAACGTGTTAGACCTAAATAAAGTTTTCATTATTTAATTTTTTTTAATTAAATTTTACAAGTTCATTCTTATATATAAATAAGTTTAATAATAATTAAATTATAAATATTTATATTTAAATTTATACACTCATTATATATTTTTTCAATTAATTTTATATAAATATTAATTAAATATTTAATTTAATAATTATTAAATATATTTTCATATAAATCAATCGAAATTCAACACGTGGCAGCTGCTGTATTTTTTATCCTACTAATTCAATAAACAATAGGGCCATCATGATCTCCTCCAACTGCCATATAAAATCATCTTACTTTGCCTTTTAACCTTTTTAATTATTAAATTAAAATTAGAACGACCCATCGTTGAGCGTCTTGTAAAGTATTTATAGAAGAATAATTATTCTTCTACTTTTTTATAGTATTATTATTTATGTTCTCGAAATTTTTATGGTAATGAAAATTAAAAAGAAAAGTAAATTATAGTATTATTTATTATTATTATTATTATTATTAAAAATTATATTAGAATCATTTATTACTTTTAATTTTTTTTAATAGAGAAATTTTTATTTTAAAATTTAATCACTGCCCTGCAAAGGAAATTTTTTTCTTTTAAGTTTAATTTTGATCATATATTAAAGTTAGAAAGCATAAAAACTATAAAAAAATTTAGAAAAAAAATTCTGCATTTAATATAAAATTAAAATAAATTCTATTACCGAATTAATACTCTTTGATTAAATTTTTGAAATTTGTTTTTTATTTAAATTCTTAATAACTGATTTTTTTTTTTTATCTCAATTGCCGTTTAACAGCATCAAAATAGGAGAGAAAAATGGTGGCCCCTTTTGCTTATTAAATTAGTACTCCTTTTGTAGTACGGTGATTAAATTATAATAAAACATTTTATAATTTAATTAAATTATTATATTTATCTCACATAAATTAACAGAAAAGATGATAATAGACTCGATACGAACAAATTAATCTTGATCTATTGGGTTAGAAATATCTGTGAAACATAATAAAATAAAAAGATGATAATATAAATTTTAAGAAATTGTATATAAATGATTATGGAAAAAAAATAATTTAATTGATTATAATGATAGCCAAAATCACGTGAACAAATAAATGAGTTTGCGAATCACGTGATAAACTAAATCTTAAGAAAGAATTTTTCTGAATGAATTCCCACAGCATGGATTTTTTGACTTGCTATTTCAATTTGCCGAACTTTCTAACATAAGAGAAGAGAATCAAATTCTATTTAGATATGAAAAATTTTAAGGGTTAGTTTAATAAGGAAGTGAATTTACTTAGGAGTTAACTTTCTTGATTTAAGAATCCCCTTATTAGCTGTGGATATGTTAATTAAATTTAGAATTTGCATTTCTGGCGTTATTTCCCAGCATGTGAGAGTCCGAGGAAGCCTTACGCTACTAATTAAAAACGAGGAGAATCTGGTCATACCCAAGAATTTTCTTGACTGTTTCCTAAAGATGATTGGTGGGAATGCTTTTGCTTTTTTAAGTTTGAACTCTTGACTGCTTTTGCCATTTGGATTCCTGTTGCTATGCTAGCTTTTTTATTTCTACCTTTGAAGATCATGAGGACACAACCAGCATAAGTTTGGCAAATACATTATATTCCACGAGATCCACAAGAACAAAATGCTTAATCATAATATCTAGTTCTTCTTTTTTTTCTTCTTAATCAAGAAAAGTGGAATAAGGAAGACATTCAAGTTAATTCCTCTCCTCTCTATAAATTCTTAGCTAGAGTTTGGTTCATCAGGGAGCAACTAGCTAGTTAAATTCTATACTCCACAGCTCTTAATCTTTTCTAGATAACACAAAAATGCGCAGGCAAAACATTCATTTGCGCACATGTCCTGGTGTGCTTTTGAATGAGGCTCAAGTGAAAGGAATGCTTTTGAGAGCTGACAGTAACGGAGACGGTATTCTCAGCTGGCAAGAGCTTAAAGAAGGCTTCAAGTCCTTGGGAGCTAAAGTTCCTCGATTCCGAGCTTCGATGGCGTTTAACATCGCTGATGAAAATGGAGATGGATGCATCGATGAGAAAGAGTTGGAAAAGGTCGTGAAATATGCTTCTGGTCTTGGTTATACCATCAGGTAGACTACACCCAGTTGCTCATTTTGGTTCCTCCATTGCCTCAACAATAATTTGTGTTAATTTCCATTCTGCTTAATTAGCGTTTCCTGGTGATGGATGTATGTAGTTTGTGTGTAGACTTTGAAATCCGCATGTGTCTTATGAGAGGAGAAACTAAAGGAATTAGTGTGTTTCCCGCATAAGAAGTTACAGACCACTTGTTCAACCAAAATTTATTAGTCTTTAATTTTCCCCTAATCATTACTTATCCACCTTTTTTTTCTTCATATGGTATTCTATTCAATTTCTAAACATAAATTATCATCTTTAAATGAGTCAACACAATATTTCTTATAATTGATTAATTATATAATTCTAGCTATTGCAAGTTTGTGATGAATTTAGAAATTGACAATCATAATAAAATTGTTACACTTATTATTAAATCCAGAAAGATTATCAAGTAAATTATATATTGATTATTTTAATGATTAACTAAATTAATATAGTAACTTATTCACTTACATTCACTAACTTTACTTACATTCAAAATTTTTGGGCGTTTACGGTTATGGTATTACCAAATCTGCAATCACATCAATAATGAAAAATTAATTAATGGGCCATCAATCATTGCAAGACCCTTTCTCCAGAATTCTAAGATGCTGGTCTCCACTTGTTATATTTCCTGTCTGTTTGACAGTTTTATGAAGCCTCTTCCATCAGCCCTCTGAACGCAATCAGAGATGTTATTGGGTTGAGTTTTTTGTAGGTACCCAATCCATTCAATTTATGGTAGGGTAAGTTTAAATAATATATAATTAAATTAAAATTTAAAAAATAATATTTATAATTTATTTGAATTGAGTTTAAATTTTATTTATTAGATATATATTATCTCATTGTTCATATAAATGTTTAATTAAATATAAAATATATATTTTTTATAATAATATTAAAATTTTTTTTATATATTTTACTCTATATAAAATAAAATTTAAATATTTTATAATTATTAAATTTTAAAATATAAATTATTAATAAAAATAATTTTTTATGTAAATAATGAATTAAAATATATAAAATTAAACGAATATAAATACTTTATGAATAATAATAATTAAATTTAAAATAAATTTAAATAGTTGAGAATAAATTTTAATCAAATTTAAAATGAATTTAGGTTTGGAGAATATTAATCATATTTGGATAAATGATTTTTGTTGATACTCTAGCATTCCTACACCCAATGCGTCTGGCTCTAATCATGTAATCATCTTCAAGGTTCTTGTTCTCTACTCGTGAAAAATTAATGATGAGAATCATCGTGCCCCAGAATTTTTCTCCACTACGATTAATTAGCTTTTATCTTCATAACATTATTCTTTTAACTTGTAAAATATCATTCTTATCCTGATAAATCAGTTCCGCTAGTGGGAATAAGGTTCCTGTACTCTGGACTATATAGGTCCAACAAATAGAAGGAGAATCCAAGAAAGCATCTGAATCCCAACTTTGTCCTAGTATATATAAATAAGAACACTTGCTCTTAATCCTTGCCTAACAACTTCATAAATTCGTAAAAACAAATAGAAACGAAACGAGATGCCCATTTTTATTCAAACCGACATCAAACATGGAAACGTTGATCTGAGTGAAGACCAGTTGAAGGGTCTTCTGAAGAGATACGACACCAACAAAGATGGCAGGCTAAGCAAGGCTGAGCTGAAGGTTGCGTTCAAAAGCCTAGGCTCTCATTTTGCTGGCTGGAGAGCTATGAGGGCAATTCACCACGCTGATGCCAATGGCGATGGATGCATCAGCGAAGATGAGATGGAGGAGCTTATCAAATATGCAATAAAATTGGGTTTTCAAATATTAGACTAATAAATCTAATATATATATTCTGTATCAAGAACGTACGTGCTTGGAATAATTATAAGAGTGCAAATTTCTATATAATTCTTCCTTTAATTTATGGTAGTTCTAATTTTATTGGCTCCATAGCCGATTTCAAGTAGAAGGTCCTTTGTTAGAGATATACTGCAATTAAATACAAGAAGTAAAGATTATATATCCAATCCAAAAAATTTTTTAAATAACTCAAAATATTCACAACATAAAATAACTCTAGCCTATCCCATTCGAATCATTTGGCACGTGGTGTAGCTCAATATCTTCTGGTTCCATATACTATATCATGAAAAATTAATTAATTAATGGGCCATCAATATGGTATCTTTTTATCAAGAATAATATAAAGATATATGCTTGTCTCCAGTATTCTCCACTACTTGTTTATTTTAGGAAGAAGCCTCTAGCGTCAGTCCTGTATCCGTTAGTGGCATAGCTCTAGTCCTAGTGAAAATGAAAAATGATGAGCATCATTACGTTAAAGATTTTTTCTCCACACGAGTTTAGTGTAATCACGAGTTCCATATTAGCTTTTTATCTACTGCAGATTAATAAATTCCATGTTATCTTGATTGTGGGACAATATAGGTACTTTGATAAGTTACAGTGAATTGTTTTAGATCTTGTGAGATGAATATTTGCAGGTCAGTCGACAGATGAAGAAGAATACGAATGGTAAGCCGAAGTTTTAATAAGCGTTATATAACAAATTGCAACATATCCCTAACAAGGACATAGCACTGAAAGCTTCGGATGGCTACTTCTACTTGGTATATTACGCTTATAGAACCAATTAATTGAAGGAACAATTATATAGAAATTTTCAGTCTTATAATTGTTGCAATCAACCACACCACAGGTACAGAATATACATATATATATATATATATATGTAGTAGATTTATTAGTCTAATGCATTTGAAAACCCAATTTCATAGCATATTTGACAAGCTCCTCCATCTCATCTTCGCTGATATATCCATCGTCATTGGCATCAGCGTGGTGGATTGCCCACCAAGCTCTCCAGCCGGGAATGCGAGAGCCTAAGCTTTTGAACGCAGCCTTCAGCTCATCCTTGCTTAGCTTGCCATCTTTGTTGGTGTCGTATCTCTTCAGAAGGCCCTTCAACTGGTCTGCTAACAGATCAACACATGCAGGTTTGCATTTGTTGGGCATCTTTTATCTATTTGTTTTTGGGAATTTATGAAGTCGTTATGCAAGGATATATTGAGAGCAAGTGTTCTTATTTATATATACAATGATCAAGTTGGGAGTCAGATGCTTTCTTGAATTCTTCCTCTATTTGTTGGACCTAAAGTCTAGAGTAGAGGAACTCCCATTTCAGGATAAGAATGTAATTTTATAATTTAAAAGAACAATATTTTCTCTTCTTTTTCTGTGATAATCAAAATTTTTATTAATAAAAGTAAGAAAAATCTTAACTTGAAGCTCTCAAAATACAACCAGTCCTAGAAAGCCACAAATTAAATAAAAAAACTTGGTCAAAATCAGAATCACAACCAATCTTAGACAAAAACTTTGCAAGTGCTTGGATTAAATCCATAAATCAATAGATTAAAGATGCCACTTGGATTAAAATAAAAGTAATGAATGATTCCACAATTGTTGCAAACTTTTTCGTAAGTGATTGTCATTTAGGTTAGGGAATGGACAAAAGCAAGGATTCCAGCGTGACTCTCAAGAATGATATTATGTTAACTGGATGATTAATGAAATTAAAACAGCCGGTTAATCATCCAAATGCAATGCTAATATAAATTAAAATTTTTATCCTATATATTAGAATTCTATTCTAAAAGTAATTTCAAAATCATAAGGTGAATATTAATTTAGAAATAAAACTTATCCTACTTACATAAATTTTACAATATTTAAATATATGGAAGAATTTAATAACATAGTTAACAATATTAGGTATCATAATATTTATATATTACGTTATACTAATTGAATTCTAATATTAATTATTAAAATTTTAATATTTAATTTAATTACTAAATTTAATATTTAATTTTATCTATAACCCATTAATATTTATAAAATATATATAAGCAGAGGAGAATAATGAATTTGACAAAAATATCTATTATTGAATTTGATAAGGACAAAATTCTCTAATCATTCTCTATTTTTCTTTGCTTTGGGAGTTTTCTAGGGTTACCATGTGAGTATTTTCACATGTTATTACTTTTTTTTTTTTCTTTCTTTTGTGTTTTTCCAAATAATCTTCAAATTTATATTTCTCTTCGGCTTATTCTTATTGATAGATTTGAGTTTTGTTACATTTTTTTTAGAGAATTTGATATTTCATTTTCTATGAGGATTTGGTATTTCTTCAATTGCAAGAATTTATTATTTTCTTCATTGTGAAGATCTATTTTTTTATTATTATTATTATGAAGTTGTTAAATATTTTATTTTATTATTTAGAGAGAATATCAAATTTTAAGTATTTCCAAATTTACCTTATAGAAATATTGTGAAGTCAAACAATGATGGATTACTGCCATTAAAGCAAATAATAGATATAGTAGTATTTAAATGGGATTTAATATTTATTTAGTATATTAAAAATAATAATCATTAAATTACTTTGAAGACATAATAAATTTAAATAAAATTAAAATATAATAAAACTTTACCGCAAATTACTAATTCTATTTAAGTGTTCTTTAATCATGTAATCATCTCCAAGATTCTTATTCTCTACTTGTGAAAAGTGAAGAGAATAATCATCGTGCTCGATGATTTTTCTCCACCATGATTAATTTACCTTTTATCTTCATAACATTATTCTTTTAACTTATAAAGTTAGATTCTTAATTATCCATATTAATTAGGTCCAACAAATAAAGCTAGTCCAAGAAAGCGGGTTAATTTTACTCATAGTTTCTCAACTTAGTTAGTTGTATCAATAATATTCCTCAACTTTAATTTATATAATAAAAATCTCTAAAATATAATTGAGTATCATTAAAAAATCTCTATAATATATTATTATAGGTTTTTAGGTTAAATTATTGCTGAATTTCATTTATTATCTCTCAACTTTAATAAGTATAATACACACGTCACTCAACTTTAATTTATCTCAAAAAATATTTAAACTTTAATTTTATATATAAAGAATTTTAATACAAAATGTACTAAATAATAATTAAAATTGAATATATTATTTTACTAATTTAATAAATAAAGACAAAAATCATATACAATATCAACCTACATAAAAAAAATTAAATTAATCATACTTAATTAGGTTTAAATATTTTCAAAATAAAGTAAAATAATTTTATGCTATTATTTTTTTTGCATTAAAATAAATCAAAGGAATTAATATAAATTAGGTATAATCTTTATCTAAAATCAAATGAAAAAATAATATATGTAAAAATAACATTTTTATAGATAAATTAAATAATTAATTAACTATAAATATTTATAAAAATATTAAATTATTTCTAAAAGTACAATTTTATTTTAAATAAATTGAAAATAAATGAAGATTTAAAATTTTAATTGATTATAAAATTAAGGAATAACTATGATAAATCTATTTAAGTTGAGAGTATAGTAGGTCACATGAATTTTAGTTATACTTAAATTAAAATTCGAGAATTTTTATAATACAAATTAAAGTTGAAGAATGATATTAATACAACCACTTAAGTTGAGGGACTATGAATAAAATTAACTTAAAAAAACATACGATCTCATCTTTAATTTCTCTCTATATATATGTAAATGTATGCGCTTGATCCAAGTAGATATAAATAAGAACTCCCACTCCTTGCCCAACAACTTCATAAATTCCCAAAAACAAATAGAAACAAGATGCCGCTTCTTATCACCAAAAGCAAACATGGAAGTACTGTTCTGTTAGAAGATCAGTTGAGGGGTCTTCTGAAGAGATACGACGCTAACAATGATGGCAAGCTAAGCAAGGCTGAGCTGAAGGTTGCGTTCAAAAGCCTAGGCTCTCATTTTGCTGGCTGGAGAGCTATGAGGGCAATTCACCACGCTGACGCCAATGGCGATGGATGTATCAGCGAAGATGAGATGGAGGAGCTTATCAAATATGCTATAAAATTGGGTTTTCAAATGTATTAGACTAATAAATCTAATATATATATTCTGTATCAAGAACGTACGTGCTCGGAATAATTATAAGAGTGCAAATTTCTATATAATTCTTCCTTTAATTTATGGTAGTTCTAATTTTATTGGCTCCATAGCCGATTTCAAGTAGAAGGTCCTTTGTTAGAGATATACTGCAATTAAATACAACATGTAAAGATTATATATCCAATCCAAAAAATTTTTTAAATAACTCAAAATATTCACAACATAAAATAACTCTAGCCTATCCCATTCGAATCATTTGCCACCTGGTGTAGCTCAATATCTTCTGGTTCCATATACTATATCATGCAAAATTAATTAATTAATGGGCCATCAATATGGTATCTTTTTATCAAGAATAATATAAAGATATATGCTTGTCTCCAGTATTCTCCACTACTTGTTTATTTTAGGAAGAAGCCTCTAGCGTCAGTCCTGTATCCGTAAGTGGCATAGCTCTAGTCCTAGTGAAAATGAAAAATGATGAGAATCATCACGTTAAAGAATTTTTCTCCACACGAGTTTAGTGTAATCACAAGTTCCATATTAGCTTTTTATCTACTGCAGATTAATAAATTCCATGTTATCTTGATTGTGGGACAATAGAGATACTTTGATAAGTTACAGTGAATTGTTGTAGATCTTGTGAGATGAATATTTGCAGGTCAGTCGACAGATGAAGAAGAATACGAATGGAAAGCCGAAGTTTTAATAAGCGTTATATAACAAATTGCAACATATCCCTAACAAGGACATAGCACTGAAAGCTTCGGATGGCTACTTCTACTTGGTATATTACGCTTATAGAACCAATTAATTGAAGGAACAATTATATAGAAATTTTCAGTCTTATAATTGTTGCAATCAACCACACCACAGGTACAGAATATATATATATATATATATATATATATATATATATATATATATATATATATATATACATAGTAGATTTATTAGTCTAATGCATTTGAAAACCCAATTTCATAGCATATTTGACAAGCTCCTCCATCTCATCTTCGCTGATATATCCATCGTCATTGGCATCAGCGTGGTGGATTGCCCACCCAGCTCTCCAGCCGGGAATACGAGAGCCTAAGGTTTTGAACGCAGCCTTCAGCTCATCCTTGCTTAGCTTGCCATCATTGTTGGTGTCGTATCTCTTCAGAAGGCCCTTCAACTGGTCTGCTAACAGATCAACACTTGCAGGTTTGCATTTGTTGGGCATCTTGTTTCTATTTGTTTTTGGGAATTTATGAAGTCGTTAGGCAAGGATTGAGAGCAAGTGTTCTTATTGATATATACTATGGTCAAGTTGGGACTAGGATGCTTTCTTGGATTCTTCTTCTATTTGTTGGACCTAAAGTCTAGAGTAGAGGAACTCTCATTTTAGGATAAGAATGTAATTTTATAATTTAAAAGAATAATATTTTCTCTTCTTTTTCTGTGATGATCAAATTTTTTATTAATAAAAGTAAGAAAAATCTTAAATTGAAGCTCTTAGAATACATCCAGTCCTATAGAAAGCCACAAATTAAATAAAAAAACCTGGTCAAAATCAGAATCACAACCAAGCATAGACAAAAACTTTGCAAGTGCTTGGATTAAATCAATAGATTAAAGATGCCACTTGGATTAAAATAAAAGTAACGAATGATTCCACAATTGTTGCAAACTTTTTCGTAAGTGATTGTCATTTAGGTTAGGGAATGGACAAAAGCAAGGATTCCAGCGTGACTCTCAAGAATGATATTATGTTAATTGGATGATTAATGCAATTCAAATAACCGATTAATCATCCAAATGCAATGCTAATATAAATTAAAATTTTAATCCTATATATTAGAATTCCATGCTAAAAGTAATTTCAAAATCATATGGTGAATATTAATTTAGAAATACAACTTATCCTACTTACATAAATTTTACAGTATTTAAATATATGGAAGAATTTAATAAAATAGTTAACAATATTAGGTATCATAATATTTATATATTACGTTATACTAATTGAATTCTAATATTAATTATTAAAATTTTAATATTAAATTTAAGTTATTAAATTTAATATTTAATTTTATCTATAATCCATTAATATTTATAAAATATATTAAAGCAGAGGAGAATAATAAAATTGATAAAAATATCCATTATTGAATTTGATAAGGACAAAACTCTCCCATCATTCTTTATCTTTCTTTGCTTTGTGAGTTTTCTAGGATGACCACCCATGAGTATTTTCACTTGTGATAACCAGTCTTCTTCTTTTTTTGTGCTTTTTCAAATAATCTCTAAATTTATATTTGTCCTCAATTTATTTTTATTGATAGATTTGAGTTTTGTTACATTTTTTTGAGAGGATTTGATATCTCATTTTTTATGAAGATTTGGTATTTCCTCAATTGTAAGGATTTATTATTTTCTCCATTGTGAAGATTTTTTTTTATTATTATCATGAAGTTGTTAAGTATTTTATTTTATTATTTAGATAGAATATCAAATTTCGATGGTTCTCATACTTACCTTATAAAAATACCGTGAAATCAAATAATGATTGATTACTATTATTAAAGCAAATAACAGATGTAGTAGTTTTTAAATTGGATTTAATATTTATTTAGTATATTAAAAATAATAATCATTAAATTACTTTGAGGACATAAGGACATAATAAATTTAAATAAAATTAAAATATAATAAAGCTTTACCTCAAATTTCTAATTCTATTTAGGTGTTCTTTAATCATGTAATCATCTCCAAGATTCTTGTTCTCTACTTGTAAAAAGTGATGAGAATAATCATCGTGCTCAAGGATTTTTCTCCACCATGATTAATTAACTTTTCATCTTCATAACATTATTCTTTTAACTTATAAAGTTAGATTCTTAATTATCCATATTAATTAGGTCCAACAAATAAAGTAAGTTTGGGTTAATGTCACTCATAGTTTCTCAACATAATTAATTGTATTAATAATGTTCCTTAACTTTAATTTGTATAATAAAAATCTCTAAAACTTCAATTGAGTATCATTAAAAAAATCTCTATAATCTGCTATTACGGGTTTTTAGGTTAAATTACAGTTGAATTTCACTTATTGTCTCTCAATTTTGATAAATATACAACACACATCCCTCAACTTTAAGTTATCTCACAAAAATCCTTAGTTTAATTTAATATATAAATAATTTAATACAAAATGTATTAAATAATAATAAAATTGAATATATTATTTTACTAATTTAATAAATAAAGATAAAAATCATATACAATATCAACCTACATAAAAAAATTAAATTATTCATACTTAATTAGGTTTAAATATTTTTAAAATAAAGTAAAATAATTGTATGCTATTAATTTTTTTTCCTTACATTAAAATAAATCAGAGGAATTAAGATAAATTAGGCATAATCTTTATCTAAAATAAATAAAAAAATAATATATGTAAAAATAACATTTTTATATGATAAAGTAAATAATTAATTAATTGTAAATATTTATAAAAATATTAATTTATTTCTAAAAGTATGATTTTATTTTAAATAAATTGAAAATAAATAAAGATTTAAAATTTTACTTGATTATAAAGTTAAGAGATGACTATGATAAATCCACTTAAGTTGAGAGATAATTAGTAAAACTTAGTTTTAATTTTACTTGGAAACCTATAACAACAGGTCACATGGATTTTAATTATAATCAAATTGAAATTCGATGATTTTTATTATATAAATTAAAGTTTAGGGGTGATACTAATACAATCACCAAAGTTGAGGGACTATAAATTAAATTTACTTCAAGAAAGCATGTGATTTCATCTCTCTCTATATATATATGGACTTGATCCAAGTAGATATAAATAAGAACTCCCACTCCTTGCCCAACAACTTCATAAATTCCCAAAACCAAATAGAAACAAGATGCACACCGAATGCAAACAAGCAAGTACTGTTCTGTTAGAAGACCAGTTGAAGGGTCTTCTGAAGAGATACGACACCAACAAAGATGGCAGGCTAAGCAAGGCTGAGCTGAAGGTTGCGTTCAAAAGCCTAGGCTCTCTTTTTGCTGGCTGGAGAGCTATGAGGGCAATTCACCACGCTGATGCCAATGGCGATGGATGTATCAGCGAAGATGAGATGGAGGAGCTTATCAAATATGCTATAAAATTGGGTTTTCAAATGTATTAGACTAATAAATCTAATATACATACATATATATATATACATATATATATATATATATATATATATATATACATATATATATATATATAAATATATATATATATATATATATATATATATATATATATATCAAGATCGTAGGAGCTTGGAATAATCATAAAAGAGTGCAAATTTCTATATAATTCTTCCTTTAATTTATGGTAATTATAATTTTATTGGCTCCATATCCGATTTCAAGTAGAAGTAATCATCTGGACATTTCAATACTAGATTAAATGTCCTTTGTTAGAGATATATTGCAATTAAATTTTCCCTGCTCATCGTAAAAAAAAAAAAACTCGAATTTTAATGGCCTATAAAATTAATTAATTAACGGGTCATGAATGTGGGATCTTTTTTATCAAGAATAATATAAAGGTATATGCTGGTCTCCAATATTCTCCACTACTTGTTTATTTTACGAAGAAGACTCTTGCGTCTGTCCTGTATATGTAAGCCGTATAGCTCTGATCCTTGCGAAATTGAAAGTTGATGACAATTATTATGTTCAAGAAATTTAATTTCTTCTCCAAGTGATGGGAAAACTTCGGGTTTCTATTCGAATTCTTCTTCATCTGTAGATGATCCTGCAATTATATTAAATCAAGTTTATCCAAATTTTTTAAGAGATGAAGTTTTACACATATCAAAAGGGAATTAATGTAGAAGGAGAGGAATATTATTCTATATATGCTAATTAATGCAAATAATAATAATAATAACAATAATATGTGTTATTAACATTGTTAATTAAAATAAATTTATTGGAAGTCAATTACAGAATAATTTAATTGATTTTTTAATTTTTTTTTAAAAGTGGCATTCCAATAATGTTGATTAATTGGCATATTTAATATGCCAATCTTATATATCAAATATGTAATTAAATATTAATTTATTGATGAATTTTAAAACTTTTATGAAATTTATATATAATAAATTGTTATTTGAAAATATCTATCAATAAAATAAAAAATATAATAAAATAAAAAAGAAAGTACCAATAAAATAAATAAAAACGTTTAGATTTTAATAAAGAGTTATGTTATATACACCGGCTAGTATACAGAATAATTTAATAAAATTAAGAAAGCAATTAATTGAATTATATAGAAATTTTCAGTCTTATTATAATTATTGTAATTTGCAAGCAAGCAGACTACTGGTACGGAATATATATATATATATTAGATTTATTAGTTTTAACACATTGATTAGTGACGAATTAATGATCTATCTGATGCTAATATTTAGCAGCAAAAATTTCAATGACAAACTAAAATAATATAGTTAAACTCAATATTTTGAATTAACTATGGATTAGCAGCATATTAAAGTCATAACTAAAAATCTTTTCGTTAATCTATATTATTAACGACAGATTTATCAATCTGTTGTTAAAAGCCTGTTTTTGTATTTTTTTAATTTTATTGAGATATGAATTTATCGTGAAATTATGAATTTGATCAAAATTTTAAAAATATCTACAAATTAATATTAATTTGATATATTGAAAATTAATTTGTTCAAAACTATATATTTGTAATTGATTATACATAATCCGAATTTTATCAAATTTGGGTAATTAAGTTTACAAATTTTTTAAAGAACATAAAAATTTAAAGAACAAGAAGAAGGATCGAGAATCTTATCTTTGTTGCACCTCATATGAATATATGTATATCCAAGTGGAAAGTGCAATAATTTCCTTTTATTTTTCTTTTAATGTGTAAACATAAATATATTATGGATAAGATTAATTGGCATAGTAATTAGTAAAATCCAATTGGAATCCTTGCTTTTTCTGTTCCCAAACTTGAATGACAATCTTTTGACTGCGTTTTCCATACCTGCAGAAAGTTTACAATAATTGTGGAATCATTCATTGCTTTTATTTTAATCCAAATGGCATCTTTAATATTTAAGGATTATTAAAAAAAAAAAAAATCTCACGCAATTAAGATTTAAGAGTTTACATAATTTTAGATTATTCTCTTCTATTTTCTGTCTGGCCCTCAACTGATGACATCTCCTAGATTCTCAATTGATGTCATCTCCTAGATTCTCAATTGATGTCATCTCCAAGATTTTTGCTTTTTGCGAACAACGAAAACCATGTATGTGTTTGAAGAATCTCGTTGACCACTTTCTCAATATGCATTCACTGCAAATTGCAAAGTTTCCGGTTTCGTCCATTTTTCCCAGGATTTGGGCATATCTCTCTTCCTTTTTTTTTTTTAATTCTAAAATTGTTAAAAAGAATAAAATTGAGTATAAACCTCTTAACTTCCTACATAATTAACCACTTTGGATACCGCGTGATCTATAAGGGACTGAAGTGATTATCAAATTATCTTTGGTATTTGAATGAACCAATCAAGATAAGATGGAATAAAGAAATGGAAAGGAAACAATACATATTGGAATTGGATCTATAAAAACTCTTAGCTAGACTTTGATTAACTAGGGAACAATAGACCCCAGCTCTCATCCCTTCTTAGCTATCAGACCAAGCGATTAATCAATCCAAATTCTTGCCAAAACATATCAAGACGATGGCTCTCTTCCACATCAAGTGCAAATGCTGTCCTCTTCCCCTTACTGAACCTCAACTAAAAGATATCTTTAGGCATTTTGACGCAGACAGGGATGGACTTCTAAGCAGGCAAGAGCTTATAAAAGCCTTCAGTCACTTAGGTTCCCGACTTCCTGGATGGCGAGCTCAGCGAGCCCTGCATCATGCTGACAGAAACGGAGATGGCTACATCAATGAAGAGGAGTTAGAAGAGGTCGTCAAATACGCTTGTAGACATAATTATAAGTTGTCTGCTGTTTAAAATTTGCATGAGAGTTTAGTTTTTTTTTTCTTTTTTCTTTTTTTGTTCTTTTTCTTTTTCTTCCATCGTTGTTCTTTCTTGGCGATGGATGTATAGTTTAATTTTCGTAGATTTAGAAGCTGCAGTTAACTTATGAGAGGAAAAACTGAAGGTATTGTAGCTGTTTTGTTTCCCGCGTAAGAAGTTGCAGAGGATTTGCTCAATATATATATATATCACTGCCTGTGTCTTTCCTTTACTTTTGGTCTCGTTGATCTCCCTCTCTCTCTCTCTCTCAGAGGAATCTGGATGCCCATAACTCCAGATGAACTATGCAATTGGACTACTACATTTGGATCTTTGTATATCTGAGACTTTTCCATGCATGTCTAATATGATTTGTGCTATGTCATAATACGGTTATGATTAATAAAAAATTGTTTATTAATTCAGTGATTTAATTTTTGTTTAAATTGATGAACAAGGATATATATAAGATTTTTTTGATAAATAATTTTTGTGTAAAATAATATTTTTATATGAAAATTAATTTTATTTTTACTTATTTTCAAAATAAATTTAATAAACATGAAAGCTACACAAAAACAAAATAATGTATTTATATAAAATGATATACTAAAAAATTATTATATATAAATGTTATATAATTATTAGGTAAATATTCACTTAACATGATTATAGCCATAGATTTGGTCAGTGACGGAGGGAGGCAGGGACTAAGGGGGCACTGGGCCCTGAAATTTTTAAAAATTTTGAAGGGTATATAGGTAATTTCACATTTAACCCTAAAAACGCTTTTGTGACAGCAGCAGCAACGCTCAATATTTCTCCATTTCCCTTCCTCTGCCGACAAAAAGAGTTTCCCTTTGCAATTTCTCTCTTCATCTCTACTTCACTCTTTTTTTCAATTTTACTTTACTCCAGTATTTCTTGAATCATTTGCCTAAATCTATATGTGAGTTCTAACTTCTAAACTCATTTTAACTCTATAATTTTTATTTTTTTGTGCGCACAGTGGGAGGGGACACAAGAGATTTTCCGATCTCAATTGGATTACACCAAGGATCAGCCATAAGCCCTTACCTTTTTACATTAGTTTTAGATGAACTGACGAAACATATACAAGAGATTATTCCTTGGTGCATGATGTTTGCGGATGATATTGTTCTGATAGATGAGACACGAGAAGGAGTCAATAGGAAGCTAGAACTTTGGAGAAGTACTCTAGAGTCAAAGGGTTTTAAGTTAAGTAGAACGAAGACAGAATACATACATTGCAAGTTCAGTGAAGGCCAAACTGGTGATAGGGAATGAGTTAGTTTGAATGGAGTGGCACTGTCCCAAAGTAATCACTTTAAATATCTAGGCTCAGTCCTTCAAGTAGATGGGGGATGTGAGGAGGATGTTAGTCATAGGATTAAAGCCGGATGGTTGAAGTGGAGACGTGCCACGGGAGTTTTATGTGATCGTAAGATTCCCAATAAATTAAAAGGAAAATTTTACCGTACAACCATACGACCGGCTATGCTATATGGTAGTGAGTGTTGGGCACTGAAAGAGTCCTACGCATCTAAGATAAGAGTTGCAGAAATGAGAATGTTAAGGTGGATGAGTGGCCATACTAGACTAGATAAAGTCCGTAATGAAAGTATTAGAGAAAAGGTAGGAGTGGTGCCAATTGAAGATAAGTTGAGAGAAGGGAGATTGAGGTGGTTTGGTCATGTGAAGCGTAGACATACGGAGGCCCCAGTTAGACAAGTAGAGCACATTAGGTTAGAGGATAGAAAGAAAAAGGGGTAGACCTAAATTGACTTGGAGGAGAGTAGTCAAAGATGACTTAGAAGCATTACACATTTCTGAGGATTTAACCCAAAATCGTTCAGAGTGGAAAAAGCGAATCCATATAGCCGACCCCAAATTTTTGGGATAAAGGCTTAGTTGAGTTGAGTTGAGTTGAGTTTAATTTTTATTTTTATTTGTTTAATTTCTGTCTTTTTTTTCTTGTATAAAATTTGTTAATTGAATTCTCATTGTTTGATTTTTTGCCATAGAATAATATGTAGCAAATCTGAAAATTATTTTATTTTTTTCTATTATAATTATTGTTAATTTTTCTTTCGATTAGTTAATTATTGTTTGACAATTCTAATTGGGCAATTTTCATTTTTAGTGCTGAATTCACTAAATTTTTGCTTCTTTTAGTGTTTCACCGTTCACTTATGGGTGATTTAATGGATTGCACTGGGCTGTGATTCTAGTTTAGAGATATGTTTAATGGCTTAATGCTAGTGCATGTATTTGTGCGTTGACTTCAAATTGAAATTCATTTGGGTGCTCTGTTTCAAGTTTTTATTTTTTTTCAAAACTTGATTCTAGCTTACCATATGCCACACGTTAACGAATATTTGAGAGTTCCTGTCATCCCATTTTCTCTCTTCCTTCCAGTTCTTAGGCTAATTTTTAATTATATCAAACTATAAATAAAAAATTTATTACAAGATTCGTTAATATATATGAACAAATAGTCAATTTAACCTTAAAGTTGACACATGCTTAATTATATCATAGACTTAATTTTTATTTTCATATTAAAGTAATAAATTTTTTAAAGTGAGAGAGTTTACGGTAAAAATGTTGTCAACCTTGGGGGATTATAATGGAATTTAAAAATTGTCCAACAATATCATATTATTTTATTAAAAATTAAATAACTTGTGTTATTAAATTATTTTGAAAATTAAAAAATTTTAAATTTTCATATATATTAAATAAAAATATATTAATAAATTAATAAATAAGTAAAAAGCCTTCCCAGTATGCATGGCAATGGATTGAAGTATTTGTTTTGATTGTTGACATTTCATTTGTTATAGAAATATGAGAACACATTTTATCAAATTATAAATATACCTATGAAGCTGAATTCTGATATGAATGGAATCAATCATGCTAGAATGTTTTAGAATTTGCAGTCCATTTGCACATATTTTCTTTTTATTCACTAAGAAAAATATAAAATTGTTTGATTTTCTACATAGATTATCTATTTGATTTGGTACTGATAATTGTTTGATTTGATTTTTTTTTATAATAAAAATTACTCATTGTATTCATTGATATTGTTATATCTTTTCTATATAAATCTTTTATATATTTTATTTGATAAAATTTATTTCATAGTTGCATTGATATTGTTATCTCAATTTTATATAAATATTGACTGTTTTTTAATTTTTATAAATATGGAGCGATTTTTTAAAAGAAAATCAAACACTGCAGAATCATCATCATCAATCAATCAACCTATTCAACAAACACCACCTAAGCAAGTGATTGTTGAGGAAGTTGAGGTCAATATAGAAAACATTCCTTCTGATCCAGGACTGCGACCTAACATAATGAGCTATCCATCTGATATTAGGAAGCAGGTACATAGAGCTTACTTACTTAATGTCACGACCCAACCTATGGGCCGGACCGGTACTAGGACCTAGGCCAGCCTAAAGCCCCCGAGGCCCGTAGTAAGCCTAACTGTTCATTAACCCAACTCTAAGGCCCATTTGGGCCCAATTTCAGAAAACAAGCGGACGAGTCCGGCCATAAAATGGACTTACCAGCGGGAGTTTTGACTCACCCGACACTGTAAACACAATATATAGTCAATTGGGAGCTCGGCTCACCCTCCACATACTCATCAACATAATAATAAATGGGAGCTCGGCTCCTCATCCAATCCATCAAACATGCATAGCATATTAAGTTTCTGAGTCCCAAAATAATAATTTAGTTTCTGAGACCCAAATCAAATAAACATTTCTAACACATGCGGAAATTCTAAGATTTAACAAGTTTATACAAGCGGTAATAATTGACTGCGAGGAGAAAGCGAGTTAACCTCAAAATAATATCCTCCTGTGGCTTTGAAAAAATTTTGAGCAGGAGTGGCGTTCGACTCGAGAGAGTAAAATATCAATTTTAACCATAATCTCTATAACTATCTAAAACTAATGCACCTGTAGAGTGAAATGCAACATCAACAACATTTTCACATCATAACATCAAAAGGTAATTTGGAGCACTCACGCACCTGTAGTATCAATCATAACATATGGGGTGATCCCTATCTGACTCTCTTAAATCCAACTTTGGTGCCGGTAATTACTCAAGCTCGGACTTCCACTTAATAACCAAATCGAGGTCCCAGTGAATTACTCAAGCGTGACTACCCCTCGAAGGATCGGGTCCCAATGAATTACTCAAGCGTGACTACCCGTCCTATCCATAGTCCACACCACATCACCGCACGCCAACGCACGCACGCTGCTGCTCCAAATTACCACAACAACATCCATGGCACATCAACGATTATGAATGCAACATAAATCGTGCCTAGAGTTTAACTACATAAATATATGCATATAAGTGATGCATGGGCATGCTTGAACATATAATAATATCGAAATTACAATTAAAATTAATATTTTACTCACAGACTTGACGGTGGTCACTGAGGCGGCTGGGCGGAGGAAGAAGGCTGTCCCGGCTCACCTGACAATTTTATTACAATTATTTAATACACTTGACTCAATACAAACAAAGAAAAAGACCAAATACGTCCTAAGTAGTGCCGGAAATCCGGCAGAGTCTCCCCTATACCTAGGACCTACCCAACCTGTAAAAGGGCTCAAAACACACTTCTATACTCACAATCCATATATCCACAGCTCAATCATATCACACAGCCCCTCCAGGCCCATCAAATCGATCATCCATCTGTCATGTAAAATTTCAATTTAGTCCTTATTATTGATCATTTTTGCAAAAACTGCCCAAACAAGCTCTAAAAATTATAAAACTTTGCCCGCGGTCCTTAGCAATATTACTAAGCTATTGCAAAAGAATCATAATTTTCTAAGCTACCACGAATATTTTATGGATTTTTAATCCTATTTAAGCACTAGAAAATTACGAAAAAGCAAGGTTGGGTTTACCTTTGCCGATTCCGACTTGAGGCAGCGCTCGGGACGTCGACAATGGGGGCTAGCCAAAACCTCGGTCCAATTCGGAGACTTTTCGTGCAGTGCATGCGGCGAAATTTGCGAACCGGTCAAGCAGCCGAATTTCGCGAATCGAGGATACCTACGAAGCCCATAACACGGGGTTAGTACATAAATTTTTCAAATTTTCTAAGCTCATTAAATGCTCGGAAAAACAACTGCGAAGTTCCGTAGGACCCAGAAAAGCGGTGTCGGAAAAATTCGAAATTTATGTCGTTGCGAAGCTCTCGGCGAATGGGCGTCTTTGGTAGCCTCGGTTTTCTCGTGGGATTCACGGTTTTGAAATCTAGCCCAAAAGTCGAAATGGGCTAAAATCTTCCCGAGCAAAAATCGGACAAACCGCTCGATGGATTTGGCGTTCTTGGTGTCTATGGAAAGCTCTCGCCGAGTAGATGATTTTAGACACAAGACCGGTCAATTGGTGGCGGATCGGCGGATTTGGCCGGGAAGTCAGCAGCGCGTATGAGGGGCGTTCGCAGCGCGTTTTCCGGCCGTTTGGGCGGCATTTGGGAGGGAGGCGTGGCCGCGGTCGGTGAGGGTGGCGGTGGTGGCCGTGTGGGGGTGGGGAGGAGAAAAGAGAGAGAAAAGGGAGAGGGACGTGCGAGGAAGAAAAAGGGAAGAAGGAAAAGTAGGTCCGATTCGGCCGGTCCGATCAGTCCGATTCGATTCGGCGGTTCGATTCGAATACAAAATTTTGAATTTTTACTCTGCCTCGGGACCAAGCGAGGTCCAAAAATTCGAAAAAATTCAGAAAACTCGAGAAAAATCGTAGACTCCAAGTATATTTTTAGTTTTGCCACGTGGTCTTTAAATTAATTTTTAAAAATCATCAAAGTTTATATTTTCGAAAAATCGAACCCGATTTTTAAAATCCGAAAAATCTCAAAAAAATTCCTAAAATTTAAATAAAATTAAAATACCAAAAATGCTCATAAAATTTAAAATTTTGGGGTGTTACATTCTTCCCCCCTTACAGAAAATTCGTCCTCGAATTTTACACAAGGCAGAATAAAGCTCATGATTATACATTGAACAAATAAGGGTACTTGCTACGCATGTCCCGTTCTGACTCCAGTGCACTCTTCCAGCAGACTCCTCCACAAAACCTTAACCATAGGGATCTGTTTGGATCTCATTTGTCTCACTTGGTAGTCCACTATGGCTCTGAGTTTGCTCCTCAAATGTCAAGTTCTCTTTTAGCTCTATCACATCCATTGCGAGTACATGAGAAGGATCGGGAATGTATTTCTGAGCATGGAGATGTGAAACACGGGATGAGCGTGAGAAAGGTTGGGTGGTAGCTCCAGCCGTGAGCAAGCTGCTCCAACTCTATCAGTAACCTCAAAGGTCCAATATCAGAGGTGCCAACTTGCCCTTCTTTCCAAATCTCATGACTCCCTTCATTGGAGAAACCTTGAGGAATACATAGTCGCCTTTGCAAACTCCACATCCCTCAATGCAGAGTGCATAACTCTTACGCCTCTTGAAAGCTGTTTTTGATCGTTCCTGATTAAAGGAACTACCTGCGAAGTGTCTTGCACTAGGTCTACATCATGCACCTTCGCTTCCCCATTTCATCCAACACGGAGAGACCTACACTTTCTTCCATATAATGCCTCATAGGGTGCCATCCCTATCTTTGGAGTGATAAGCTTGTTGTTGTAGGCAAACTCCACCAAAGCTAGTTGCTCATCCCATTGACCTCCAAAATCCAAGACACTCATGCGAAGCATGTCTTCGATGTTTGGATTGTCCTTTCAATTTGTCAGTGCATGCGAGGGTGGAAAGCCGTCTTGAAGTTCAAGCTGTGTGCCAAGTGCCTCCTGCAACTTTCTCCAAAAGCGAGAAGTGGCTGGGGCCCTCTGTCGGATATTATGGGCCGGAACTCCATGCAATCGACTATTTCTCGAATGTAGAGTCGGGCATCTTGTGCCCACGAGTATGTAGTCTTCTGAGTAAGAAGTGGTGATTTGGTCAAGCGGTCTACAATTACCCATATCGAATCATATCCTCGCGTGATGCGAGGCAACCAGTCACAAAATCCATAGTGATCATTTCCCACTTCCATTACGGGATAGGGAGCTCTTGCGGCTTCACTGACGGTCTCTAGTGTTCAAACTTCACCTTCGACAAGTCAAGCACTTGGACACAAAGTCTGCTATGTCTCTCTTCATGCCATTCCACCAATAGCTATCTTTCACATCATGGTACATCTTGGTGGAACACAGGTGGACAACATGCGATGTGTAGTGTGCCTCTCGCATGATTTCATTCTGAGGTTGTCCACATCGGGCACACATATCCTAGAACCTTGCACTAGGGCGCCATCATTGGCAAATCCAAACTCACCACCTTCACCTTCTTTGTACTCTTTCTATGATCTTCATCAATTGTTGGTCTCTGTGCTGGGAAACTCTAACTCTGTCCCTCAAGTCTTTAATCACTGAAAAGTGAGCCAACAATAACCCCTCATCTGACAGATCTAGGATTAAACCTTGATCCATCAATTCATGTACCTCTGAATCAATGGTCTCTTCTCTCTTTGAAATGTGCAAAGCGCGCGGAAGATTTTACGCTCAAGGCATCTGCCACAACATTGGACTTTCCAGGTTGGTACTGGATTGTGCTATCATAGTCTTTCTGAATCTCCTTTCATCTCCTCTGTCTCAAGTTTAATTCCCTGTGTTTAAAGATGTACTTCAATCTCTTGTTGTCGGTGTATATCTCTCACACTTCACCATACGGTAGTGTCTCCAGTTTTTAGTGCAAAGACTACGGTAGCCATTTCCAAATCATGGGTGGGGTAGTTACGCTCATGCCTCTTGGTGCCTTGAAGCATAAGCCACTACCTTTCCATTCTGCATCAAAACACACCCTAGGCCAACTCTGGGCGTCACAATACACGGTGTATCCTTCACCACTCACGGGTAGTGTCAACACGAGGCGGTGGTTAGACACTCCTTAAGCTTCGGAAACTCACCTCACGATCATCTGTCCAAATGAATGGAACATTCTTCTGGTCAACTTAGTTAGGAGCCGCTATCTGGAGAAATCTTGTACAAAGCGCCTATAGTAGCCGGCTAAACCAGAAAACTTAGCACCTCGGTGGTATTTGTAGGCCTAAGCCAATCGATTCTGACTTCAATTTTCTTGGGATCCACTTGAATCACGTCACTAGAAACCACGTGTCCCAAGAATGAGATGCTTTCTAGCCAAAATTCACATTTTGAAAATTTGGCATATAGTGGTGCTCCCTCAGCGTCTGCAACACCATCCTCAAGTGCCACACGTGTTCTTCCTCGGTCAGAGTATACCAAAATGTCATCTATGAATCACGATGACAAAGCGGTCCAAAAATGGCTTGAACACCTGTTCATCAAGTCCATGAATTTCTTTGGTGCATTAGTGAGTCAAAGACATCACCAAGAACTCATAATGACCATATCTTGTCACGAAAGCCGTTTTGGACACGTCCTCATTCACGATTCTCAAGCGATGGTAGCTTTGATCGCGAGTCTATCTTGGAAAAGAATCTAGCTCCTTGGGTGATCAAATAGATCATCGATCCGAGGAAGTGGATACTTGTTCTTCACAGTCACCTTGTTCAGCTGCCTGTAGTCAATACACAACCTCAATGACCCATCCTTCTTTCTCACAAATAGAACAGGAGCACCCCAAGGTGAAGTGCTCGGACGTATAAAACCCTTGTCCAAAAGCTCCTGTAGTTGCTCCTTCAGCTCTTTCAATTCTGCTGGTGCCATCCTGTAAGGTGGCATCGATATGGGGTTTGTACGGCACAACATCAATGCAAAACTCTATTTCCCTTCTGGTGGCAACCACAGAAGCTCCTGCAGGAAGACATCCATAAATTCTCTGACAACAGGAACATTTTCCATGCTGACACCTTCTACAGATGTATCTCTCACCAATGCCAAATACCCTTGGCATCCACGCCTCAACATTTTTCTAGCACTAATTGCTGACACCAAATTATATGGAGCCACGCTCCTGTCACCATCAAAGCTAAACTCTTCCACACCAGGTATGTGGAAATACACCTTTTTGTTCCTGCAGTCTAAAGTGGCATAGTGAGTTGCCAACCAATCCATCCCCAAAATTACATCAAAATCCATTACTGGTAGAGGAACCAAGTCTGCTGGGAGGATCTTTCCATCCACTACTACTGGGCTACCCGGAAAAACCATATCTACATCTATGTTGTCACTAAGTGGGGTAGCTACCGACAAAGGACATTCTAAAGTTGTAGGGTTTCTACCCAACCTCATGGCAAACACAGGGGAGACAAATGAGTGCGTAGCACCCGGATCTATCAAAACACGAGCCTCATAAGAACAGACCAGAAGAATACACGCCTGGCGCATTTGAAGCTTGAGCATCCTGGTGGGTCAGGGTGAAAACTCGAGCTTGACCCCTACCCTGAGTGGCAGAACCCTGATACTGACTTCTACCTCCTGATCTGCCTCCAAATCCACGTCCCCCTTGTCCTCGGCCCTGTTGGCCACTGAACTGACTGCCTGCCATGTTGGAAGCACCCGGATACAACTGGCGAGGAACATTTGCAACAGAACCCTGTGACCCCATCTGTGGCTCACTGAAAACGGGGCATTCTCTAGCAAAGTGACCTGGTTGGCCACACACAAGCATACTCCTGATCCCATCAAACAAGGTCCTGAATGTCCTCTTCCACACTGTGCACAAGGTGCCAAGGAGGATCTGAACCAGGACCAGGCTGCTGTACCGAGCTGTGACCCTTCTTTGGATCCGTACCACAGTGCAGATCCTCGTGGTCTGTGTCTAAAACCACTTCTCTTGCTCCTACCCTTTCCTCTGTAATTACTCTGGCCACCACTATCCGGAGTACCCATTTGGGGAACACCTGAAGAACCCTCTGCTCTGTTTTTCTTTGCTCTTCCGCTGTCATCCACAGCATAGCTAATCTCAATGCATGCAGCTCGATCAACCACCACATCAAAAGGCGATCGGACATCATGGCGAGTTCGCATACCTCTGTCAAGCCCCTTTAGGAACCTCTTCACCTTCATAGTTTACGTAGCTCTGCTTTGTAGGGGCATATCTGCTCAATTCCAGAAATTCTGTAGCATATTCATCTACCTGCCATTCTGTCTTAAGGCCTCAAAGGCCCACTGTTTCTGATCTCTGAAGCTTTCTGGCACAAACCGATTGATGAAAAGTTCCTGGCCCGAGCCCATGTCAAACCCTCCATCAGGGTAACACGTAGTCATTCATCCATTGTCTAGGCATAGGCCCCATGACATCTTTGCATACACTCTATCAGTCTTCTATCAGTCAAGCTAATTACATTCTGCTGTCTGCGAGAATCCAAAATCCGATATGCATCATCTTACACTTCATAAGTACCAGGCTCCAACTTCTTGAAATTTATGATCTGTTTGTAAGGTTCCCCTCTTGGTGCGGTGGACTGCTGCTGCTGTGGAGGGTGGACCATATACTGCGCCATCATGTCGATGGTTCTCTACAGACCAGCTAGAGTAGGCGCCATGGGGTCCATGGGACCACTGTGCCATGAAAAGCCCGATCTGAGCGTGGTGCTGCTCTTCTACTTGGCGACTCTAGGCCTCCTACCCGCCTCCTCGGGGCGGCGCCTCATCTGTCTTGACACCTCGTCGGGCACATCTGCAGTTACAGTGCGATGGCGGCTCTCACCTTCTACGCATTTTCACGAAATTCAGACATTAGCCCACAAAATTCAAAGCAGCATGTTACACAGCTCTATAGACTTATATTTATACACAATATATGAAGCAGAAACTAGAAGCAAAGATGACAATGCAAGATGAATGTGGACCCTATTTTCCGCATGTGACTCCTAGTAGACTCTTCCCAACACTTTAGACAACATTCCCTAAGAATCTGGAGCCTAAGCTCTGATACCACATTTGTCACGACCCAACCTATGGGCCGGACCGGCAATAGGACACAGGCCGACCTAAAGCCCCGAGGCCGTAGTAAGCCTAGCTGTTCATTAACCCAACTCTAAGGCCCATTTGGGCCCAATTTCAAGAAAACAAGCGGACGAGTCAGGCCATAAAATGGACTTTCCAGCGGGAGTTTTCGACTCACCCGACTGTAAACACAATATATAGTCAATTGGGAGCTCGGCTCACCCTCCACATACTCATCAACATAATAATAAATGGGAGCTCGGCTCCTCATCCAATCCATCAAACATGCATAGCATATTAAGTTTCTGGTCCCAAAATAATAATTTAGTTTACAGACCCAAATCAAATAAACATTTCTAACACATGCGGAAATTCTAAGATTTAACAAGTTTATACAAGCGGTAATAATTGACTGCGAGGGAGAAAGCGAGTTAACCTCAAAATAATATCCTCTGTGGCTTTGTAAAAATTTTGAGCAGGAGTGGCGTTCGACTCGGAGAGTAAAATATCAATTTTAACCATAATCTCTATAACTATCTAAAACTAATGCACCTGTAGAGTGAAATGCAACATCAACAACATTTTCACATCATAACATCAAAAGGTAATTTGGAGCACTCACGCACCTGTAGTATCAATCATAACATATGGGGCTGATCCCTATCTGACTCTCTTAAATCCAACTTTGGTGCCGGTGAATTACTCAAGCTCGGACTTCACTTAATAACCAAATCGAGGTCCCGAATTACTCAAGCCGTGACTACCCCTCGAAGGATCGGGTCCCGAATTACTCAAGCGTGACTACCCGTCCTATCCATAGTCCACACCACATCACCGCATGCCAGCGCATGCACTGCTGCTCCAAATTACCACAACAACATCCATGGCACATCATGATTATGAATGCAACATAAATCGTGCCTAGAGTTTAACTACATAAATATATGCATATAAGTGATGCATGGGCATGCTTGAACATATAATAATATCGAAATTACAATTAAAATTAATATTCTACTCACGGACTTGTGATGGTCACTGTGGCGGTGAGCGGAGGAAGAAGGCATCGGCTCACCTGACAATTTTATTACAATTATTTAATACAAATGACTCAATACAATCAAAGAAAAAGACCAATACGTCCTAAGTCGTGCCGAAAATCCGGCAGAGTCTCCCCTATACCTAGGACCTACCCAACCTGCAAAAGGGCTCAAAACACACTTCTATACTCACAATCCATATATCCACAGTTCAATCATATCACACAGCCCCTTCTGGGCCCATCAAATCAGTCATCCATCACAATGTCGCAAAATTTCAATTTAGTCCTTATTATTGATCATTTTTGCAAAAAGCGCCCAAACAAGCTCTAAAAATTATAAAACTTTGCCCATGATCCTTAGCAATATTACTAAGCTATTGCAAAAAGAATCATAATTTTCTAAGCTACCACGAATATTTTATGGATTTTTAATCCTATTTAAGCACTAGAAAATTACGAAAAAGCAAGGTTGGGTTTACCTTTGCGATTCCGACTTGAGGCAGCGCTCGGGGCGTCGACAATGGGGCTAGCCAAAACCTCGGTCCAATTCGGAGACTTTTCCGTGCAGTGCATGCGGCGAAATTTGCGAACCGGTCAAGCGTCGAATTTCCGCGAATCGAGGATACCTACGAAGCCCATAACACGGGGTTAGTACATAAATTTTTCAGAATTTTCTAAGCTCATTAAATGCTCGGAAAAACACTGCGAAGTTAGTGGGACCCACCAAAGCGGTGTCGGAAAAATTTGAAATTTATGTCGTTGCGAAGCTCTCTCGGCGAATGGGCGTCTTTGGTAGCCTCGGTTTTCTCGTGGGATTCACGGTTTTAGAAATCTAGCCCAAAAGTCGAAATGGGCTAAAATCTTCCCGAGCAAAAATCGGACAAACCGCTCGATGGATTTGGCGTTCTTGGTGTCTATGGAAAGCTCGTAGAGTAGATGATTTTAGACACAAGACCGGTCCAATTGGTGGCGGATCGGCGGAGTTGGCCGGGGAAGTCGAAGCGGCGCGGTATGCGGGGGCGTTTCAGGCGCGTTTTTCCGGCCGTTCAGGCGGCCGGCCATTGGGAGTGGCGCCCAGTCGGTGAGTGGGCAGTGGTGGCTGGCCGGTGGGAGGAGGAGAGAGAAAAGAGAGAAAAGGGAGAGGGACGGCGCGGAAGAAAAAGGGAAGAAGGAAAAGGCCGGTCCGATTCGACGGTCCGATCCGGTCGATTCGATTCGGCCGGTTCGATTCAGAATACAAAATTTTGAATTTTTACTCTGCCTCGGGACCGAAAACGAGGTCCAAAAATTCGAAAAATTCAGAAAACTCGAGAAAAATCGTAGACTCCAAATATATTTTTAGTTTTGCCACGTGGTCTTTAAATTAATTTTTAAAAATTATCAAAGTTTATATTTTCGGAAAATCGAACCCGATTTTTAAAATCCGAAAAATCTCAAAAAAATTCCTAAAATTTAAATAAAATTAAAATACCAAAAATGCTCATAAAATTTAAAATTTTGGGGTGTTACACTTAAAGGTCCATGTCAACCACACCATCATAAATTTCCTCAAAAGATAGATGGAACTCGAAAATAGAGATTTATTGCATATTGGTTTGATGAATTTAGTAGTTGGTTAGAATATAGTATTGAAAAAGATGCAGCATATTGTTTATATTATTGTCTTTTTGCAACTGGGCATAGTGAAAGAGGTCAGGATGCTTTTGTATCTGAAGGTTTTACTTGTGACGCCCCTCACCCGTCTACAGTGTAGCCGAGCGAGGAGTGTCACATTCGGTGCCAGAGCACCCTGTCTTGTCTTATCATGTCTATTATAAATTTTAATATCATTTAAATCCAGTAATTTATGTGTAAATTTTTTTTTTTTTATATCTTGTTTCTGTGGAGACCCGAACAGAGCCTCCCCTGTTTTATTAGCTTCTGGTGGGTTTCCACTAATTACCTGTTAACAACAATTTCATATCTCTACATGCCATATCATGTTATTTCTATTCATACAATTTCAAGTTCATTCATTCATTTAGAAATTCATAGATAATAAATTACAAGTTTTCATTTTAATCTCAAAGTTTAATTGCAAGTTCAAAATGAAATACGTCATGACTAGACATAATGAATCAAAATACTAGTCTATACATGGGCCCTACCAAAATACAAAAGACCGATGAGGTGACTCTGGACAATGACAGATCCGTCGAGTTACGTCAATGCACTCTGGTGTTGTTCTTTGCACGCGACTGCGGCTGATCTCCAGTACCTACGCGATGGAAAACTAACGCGCTAAGCATAACGCTTAGTGGTGCATAATTTATAATAACAATAATTTAACAAGTGAAATAATATTTGCAAATCATAATTTCTGGGTCTTTTACATTTTTATTGCTCTTTGGAAGCAATTAACATTATCGGGATCTTTTATTATTACTTATTGTATTTTAAGTCTTAATTAATTTTTATCAGTGCCCAAGAAACTTATAACAAATTATAAAAGCTGGATGCACGGGTGTATACTGGTTAGACAGCCGTATGTCTATCCAGTATACGTCTGTCAGGCACGAGGCCAGCTGTCGGGCACAAAACCCGTTGTCAGGCTTGTAAAGTCAAAAATAAAGTAGGCACAATGGCCAGTAAGTAGGCATATAGCCTGTAGAATAATCATACCAGGCATATATTGTCAATTCATGATTTTCTAGGTAGGCAGTACTGCTATCTGTAGTCCCTAATTGGTATACTAATTTATCCAAACTAAATAAATAAGTCTACGTATACTATGGGCAATTAAATATTTTTAATTATTTTAGCATTATTCAACATTACTATTTTCTCTAATCGTTCATTGGTACCATTAATTTCATATTAATAGGACATTAGTTTCAATTTACATATTCATATCATTTTTAATATTTAATTATCCTTATGAGTATTTTAATTATCATATATAGCATTTTTCTCATAAATCTTTCTTTAGGTTCATGTTGATGTGTTATCTTTATCTAGAAATTTGACTAGGTTAGGCTGTCTATTTAGTCACACTTCATAACAATTGCTCCTCTATGTTTAAACTTGAATTTCAGTTTTTGAATCACTGAATTTGGGGTTATAGAACTCAAGTTATGGTCAAAATACCATAACTGGTCCCTTTGCCTCTAAGCTGTCCAGAATTTATAATTCCTGGTCAATAAACTTTGACCAGTCATTTAATCATTTTATGGTCATTTTTAGACTTAGGTTCCTTCACAAGATATGTTCCTCTATGTCTTAGGGACTCTCAGGTACAATTTCATAATTTTTCAAGCTTGGTATAGTAAGTTATAGTCAATGTATTAACCTGGACTCTCAATCCTATAAAGGCAATAACCAAACTTCAGGGCAGTATGTTTGACCCTCTTTTTAGGGTCTTTACACTTAGAATTTGGCAAATGTGTCTAAATCAATGTTGTAGCCCTAAGTATCATGTTTCCACATCATATTGGCACATCTCAAATGGAATTTCTGAGTGGGAGTTATGGCCAAATGAACAAATGGGTATCAAGTGGCATTCTGGTTTCAACTTAACATTTTTCAGATTTCAATTCCTAACTTTGGCTAATATTTTCCCTAGGATGCAATGGTTTCTAGAGCTTGGTCAAAACATAAAAATTGTTGTGCTATGTCTTATAAAACTTTTGGCACTAGTTTCACTCAATTTGCAGCTTTGGAGACCAAGTTATGGTATTTTTTCCAAAACTGGTCAAGCATACCAAAGGAACAGTATTTTGCACAATTTCTGGGTTGGCAGTTTTAGTTACTCAATTTGTGCTAACAATTTGATTTGGTTAAAAGCAAAACTGGGTCAAGTGGTCTTCATGAAAAGTGTAGCCCTATGTCTAAGCTTTCCATTGATATAATTTTAGGTCATTTGGACCAGTATAGAGAGAGTTATGACCAAATGAACACGTACTGTTCATTTGGTCATTTTCTGGGTTGGCAGTTTTAGTGACTCAAATTTTGCTAATAATTTGATTTGGTTAAAAGCAAAACTGGGTCAAGTGGTCTTCATGAAAAGTGTAGCCCTATTTCTAAGCTTTCCATTGATGAAATTTTAGGTCATTTGGACCAGTATAGAGAGAGTTATGACCAAATGAACACGTACTGTTCATTTGGTCATTTTCTAGGTTTCAATGTTTTGTCATCCAGGTTTGGGCAGAGAATTGGTCATGATTTTGGCAAAATTTGGGCATGGTGTCTGCATGAAAAATGGGCTATTTTGAGTCTATTTTTATCTCCAATTGGTCTCATACCAATTGGAGTCACACATTTTCAGTTATGAGTAAATAAACCCACTGGACTCATTGAGTCCAAACCTGTAGAAAATTAAACACTCCCAATATCTTAATTCCTTCAACTTCCTTACTTCAATTTGCATGCAATACACTTCTATAAGCAACAATTTCAACTCAATAGGTCAATTTCAACATTTACACCAAGTCCTCAAGCATTTACACAAACCCTAGTTTTCAAAGTTTTAAATTTTCACAAACACTACACAATCAAACACCCAAACATTTCAACTCATCACACATTCTCATGGAACCATTTTTCATCACTTAAAAGCAATAAACTTCAAGTTCCATGGCTGCCAAAAATTCAAGGGTTCTTTCCTCTAGATTTTCTTTTTGTTTTAATGATATTTATGCTTGGCTAAATATGCTTTTCATGTTTAATAAAGAGAAGAAGAGGGATTAGTGCACTAACCTCTTGTGACCCAACTTCAAACTTCAACTTTTCTTCTTCTTATGGGTATCTAAAGCTTCCTTATGGAGTGGGCTAAATTTTTAATGAAGAGAGGTTAAGGTTTCGGTGAGGAGAAAGCTTGGAAAATCAAGCTTTAAGGAAAACAAAAATGGTGGAAGGGAACATCCATGGCAGCCAACTCCAAGTAGAGAGAGAAGAGGGAGGAAGAAGATGGTTGGTGGCTCTTGTCATCTTGTGTCTATATATATATATATTTTCATTGTACCTTATTTTTATTTTATGTCATAAAGAGGATCCCACTAGTGAAAGTCTTGTGGAGACACCACAACATGGAAGAAGCGACATGGGAGAGCGAGGAGACGATGAGGCAGCAGTTCCCTCAGCTCTTCACATTAGGTAAATTTTGAGGACGAAATTATTATTAAAGGGGAAGAATTGTAATGCCCTCACCATAGGTAGTCCGTACATTTTACTGTTCTGACGACTAATATCTGTTCGGACAGTTAAAATGTCTGGAACTACACCTAGACTATAGTGAGGAGGCATAAATTGAAGAAATAAATGTTAAGAAAATATAGGAAAAATGTAGAGAAAAAAAATAAATTAAAGTTTAGAGAATTTATAAATTGATATAAAATAATAAAAATAACCCGATGAGCACCATGAAAGGCATTTTGGTCATTCACCCCTAGAGGTGAATTTTGACTTAAATATCAAATTAAAATTTGAAAATAGAATAATTAACATAAATTAATTTTATAAATTTGAATTTGGAAAATGGGAAGAGAAAGAAAAGAAAAGGAAAGAAAAGAAAAGAAAGGAAAATAAAAAGACTTATGGCATTTAAAAAAAAAGAAAAAAATAAGCTTATGAAAATTTAAAACAAAATTAAGTACAATAAAAATATAAATATATAAAGCACAAGAGACAAAACCCACCTACTTTTCTCTCCATCTTCTTCCCCACTCTCCCTCTCTCTTGCCGTCCACCCTTGTGCTCCCTCTCCACCATTTTTGTCAAGCTTTCAAGCTTGATTTTCCAAGCTTCCACACATTAAAACTCATAGCTCCCTTTACAAAAAATACTCCCTACACCCTAAGGAAGCTATAGATACCAAAAAGAAGCAAAAAAATTGAAGTTTGGCAAGACACCCAAAAAGGTTAGTGCTCAAAACTCTTAATCTCTTCTTTAAGCATGAAAATCATGCTAAACCAAGTGAAGATTTACATGAAATTAAAAAGAAATATTTAAAAAAGAAACCCTTGAATTTGGCAGCCCTAGAGGAACCATGAAAATGATAGATTTTGTTGGTTTTAGTTTAGTTAGAGAATTTAATTAACAAGGTATTATATGTGAGAATTGATTTCATGGTTATATATATGAATTTGATGTTTGAAATTAGGGTTGTGCACTTGAAATTGAGGATTTTGTGATATTTTTGAATTTGACCTAATTGTGTTGAGATTGATGATAATAGAAGTGACATGTATGCTTATTTGGAGTTTGGAGAAGGTGGAGATTGAATTTTGGGAGTGTCAAAATTTCTGTAGGTTGGGACTCAATGAGTCTAGTGTGTTTGTTGAACCCTAACTGACAATGTGTGACTCCAATTGGTATGAGGCCAATTGGAGGTGTTTTGGGACATCCAAACCTTCATTTTTCAAGAAGAAACCCTACCCAAATTCTATCAAAATCATGATCAATTCTCTGCTCAAACCCGGATCCAAACACTGCTAACCCAGAAAATGACCAAATGAATAGTATATGTTCATTTGGTCATAACTCTTTCTATACTGGTCTAAATGACCTAAAATTTTATCAATGAAAAGTTTAGACATAGGGCTACACTTTTCATGAAGACCACTTAACCCAATTTTTTCCTTTAACCAATTCAAATTGTTAGTACAATTTGGGTCACTAAAACTGCCAACCCAGAAAATGACCAAATGAAATACGTGTTCATTTGGTCATAACTCTCTCTATACTGGTCTAAATGACCTAAAATTTCATCAATGGAAAGGTTAGACATAGGGATACACTTTTCATAAAGACCACTTAACCTAGTTTTGCCTTGAACCAATTTAAATTGTTAGCACAAGTTTAGTCACTAAAACTGCCAACCCAGAAATTGTCCCAAAATACTATTCCTTTGGTATTTTGACCATGACTTGAGATCTATAACTCCAAATTTAGTGATTCAAAAACTGAAATTCAAGTTTAAACATAGAGGAGTATTTGTTATGAAGAAAGTGTGATCAAATAGACATCCTAACCTAGTCAAATTCCTAGATAAAGATAACACATCAAAATAAACCTAAAGAAAGGTTCATGGGAAAAATGCTATATATGATAATTAAAATACTCATAAGGATAATTAAATATTAAAAATGATATGAATATGTAAATTGGGACTAATGTCCTATTAATATGAAATTAATGGTACCAATAAACAGTACCAGAAAATAGCAACAGTGAATAGTGCTAAAATAATTAAAAATATTTAATTGCCCATAGTATACCTAGACTTATTTATTTAGTTTGGATGAATTAGTATACCAATTAGGGACTACAGATAGCAGTACTGCCTGCCGAGAAAATCACGAACTGATAATATATGTCTGGTATGATTGTTCTACAGGCTATATGCCTACTTACTGGCCATTGTGCCTACTTTATTTTACGGCTTTACAAGCCCGACAATGTCTCGTGCGATACCGGTGGCTTCATGCCTAACAGACATATACTGGATAGACATACGGCTGTCTAACCAGTATACACCTGTGCATCCAGCTTATATAATTTGTTATAGGTTTCTTGACACTGATAAAAATTAATTAAGACTTAAAATACAATAAGTAATCATAAAAGATCCCGATAATGTTAATTGCTTTCAAAGAGCAATAAAAATGTAACAGACCCAGAAATTATGATTTGCAGATATTATTTCAATTGTTAAATTATTATTATTATTATAAATTATGCACCACTAAGCGTTATGCTTAGTGCGTTGGTTTTCCATCGCGTAGATCGGAGATTAGCGCAGCGATGCATAGCAGACTAGTAGTGCACTGACAGAGCTCTAACCAGATCTGCCTTTGTCCAGAGTCACCTCACCAATCTTTTGTATTTTGGTAGGGCCCATGTATAGACTAGTATTTTGGTTCATTATGTCTAGTCATGATGTATTTCATTTTGAATTTGCAATTAAACTTTGAGATTAAAATGAAATTTTGTAATTTATTATCTATGAATTTCTGCATATGAATTTCAAGATAAATGAATGAACTTGAAATTGTATGAATAGAAATAACATGATATGACATGCAGAGATATGAAATTGTTGTTAACAGGTGATTAGTGAAAACCCACCAGATGCTAATAAAACAGGGGAGGCTTTGTCTGGGTCTCTACAGAAATAAGATATAAAAAAAAAAAATTTCTACACGTAAATTACCTGATTTAAATGACATTAAAATTTATAACAGACATGATAAGATAAGATAGGGTGCTTCGGCACAGAATGTGATACTCCTCCCTCGACTACACTGTAGACGGGTGAGGAGCGTCACATTACTAATTGGCGAAAGAAAGAAAGATTGAGAGAACATGTAGAAGACCATAATAGTGATCATAATAAATGTTGGTTAGCTTGTGAAGATTTGATGAATCAAGCTCAACACATTGAAGTTTCTTTTTCAAAACAATCAGAACAGTAAAAAATTGAGTATCGTTGCAAGTTAAATGCATCAATTATATGTCTTCGTTATCTCTTGATGCAAGGATTGGCTTTTTGGGAGAATGATGAGTATGAAAATTCATTAAATCAAGGAAATTTTCTTAAATTATTAAAAGTTCTGGCATGAAGAAATTAATAATGTTGTGTTGAAGAATGCTCCTGACAATCTCAGACTCACATCTCCTGATATTCAAAAAGATATCATTAATGCAGCTGCAACTGAGACAACAAAGGATATCATTACAGATTTGGGAGATGATTTGTTCTCTATTTTAGTTGATGAATGTCGAGATGTATCAGTTAAAGAGCAAATGGGATTTGTCATAAGATATGTCAATGGATCTAAATGTGTCATTGAAAGATCTATTGGTCTTTTGCATGTCCATAATACAAGTGCAGCATCTTTTAAAAAAGTTATGAATCTTTGCTCTCTACTTATGGCTTGAGTATATGTAGTTTGAGAGGTTAAGGCTATGATAGAGCTAGTAATATGTAAGGTGAATTTAATGGCCTTAAAAGTTTGATTTTGAAGGAGAATTCTAGTGCTTATTATATCCATTGTTTTGCTCATCAACTCTAACTCACACTTTTTGCTGTTGCTAAAAAGCATTCAAGTATAGGTTCTTTTTTCAATACTGTTACTCATTTGGTCAATGTTATTGGAGGTTCTTGTAAACGCAGGGACATGCTTTGAGAAAAACAATTAGAGAATGTGTTTGAAGGAATTGCAAAAGGTGAAATAAAAACTGAACAAGTTCTAAATCAAGAAATGGCATTGAAGAGACCGAGAGATACTCATTGGAGTTCTAATTATGGTACGCTTATTAATTTGATACATTTATTTCTTTCTGTCATTGATGTTCTTGAGTATATTGAAGAAAATAGTAGTGAAGGGCTGAAGCAATTGATTTGTTAGATATTATGAATTGATTTGAATTTGTCTTTGTGTTGTATCTTACAAAAAAAATTTTAGGAATCACACATGAGTTATCACAAGTTTTACAGAGAAGGGATCAAGATATTGTAAATGCTATGAATCTAGTTAAAGTCTCAAAATGTCGTCTGCAAGTGATACGAGAAAATAGTTGGGAATCTTTGTTACTTGAGGTATTGGAATTTTGTGGTAAATATGATATAGTTGTATTAGATGTGGAGGATGTTTATGTAGCTAGAGGGACATCAAGGCGTAGAAGTGAAGAAATGACAAATCTTCATCACTATCGTGTTGAGTTATTTTATTCTGTGATTGATATGCAGTTTCAAGAACTTAACAATCGATTTGATGAAGTGAATACAAATTTGCTTTTATGCATGGCATGTCTCGATTCTAAGGACTCATTTTCTACATTCGATACGAGCAAATTGATTCAACTCGCAAAATTTTATCCATATGAATTTTCTCTAGTTACTCTAATTAAACTTGAATCTCAGCTTGAGAACTTTGTCTTTAATATGCATATGGATAAGAAATTTTCTGAAGTGAGTGGAATTGGAGGTCTTGCTGAGAAGATGGTTGCTACAAGAAAGCATATTGTTCTTCCTTTGGTATATTTGTTAATCAAATTATCATTAATCTTGCCAGTTGCTACAGCCACAGTGGAAAGAGCTTTTTCTGCAATGAATATCATTAAAAGTTCACTTCGTAATAGAATGGGAGACGAACTACTAAATGATTGTTTGGTGACTTACATTGAAAGGGATGTATTTGCAAGTATTGATAATGAAGTTATTATGAATAGATTTCAGTCAATGAAAAATAGACGAGGATTATTGTAATTTAATTATAACAGTTTATTAATATTTTCTAAATAATCTTCTTGTCAATTTATATTTGTTTATGTATATTATTTTTACAAATTATATATTTTAATTGGACTCCCTCAATTGAATTCCTGGCTCTGTCACTGGATTTGGTTTATTGAAATCATCTCTAATATTATGAGAGATTAAATTTAAATTTTAAATAAAATTAATTACAATAAAAAATATTTTTTATATATATCATTAGCATAATATTGCTAAAAAAAAAAAAAAGAAAGCTTAACTAAATATACAACAATATACCAAAACTCATCCAAATAAAGAAAATAAAAGAGCAGGTGAAATCAAATCGAGATTTGCATCAATAAATTAAGTGACCATATGAAAGAAATTCTTATACATTTAAGCAAAAAGAGAGGGGCACAGATTCTGTAATTTTGCATTTTTGATTTTCTAAATGTCGATTATATCTTCCAAGTTGGGAGGAGATATATTCTATAGCTTTGAATAAGCAAATAATCATGTGGCATCATGATACAGTAACAATTAATATTGAGACAATAAATATTATTCCCTGGGTCAAGATTCTTACCGGACTAGTCACTACCCACTAGTGGAACAACGCTATCCATTAATCACTTTCACTTCTATAGAGATATATGCTATGCATGCATGCTTGTGCTTATCCCTTCTCTCAGACAACCCTCATCACTTGGTCTGTTGGTCCTTGTAGTTGTGAATCTCTATATGTACTCTTGCTAATAATGAGACCAAATAAAGAGCGAGGCAGGATGAACCCTTTACACCAACCTCTCCTTTTTCTTTTTCAAGGTCTACACTTAATTGAGGATCATTCTCCATTGAGAGCATACAATACTTGTTGGTTTAATAATTATTAATTATTAAAACTCAATAATTATATTTTATCAAGTATTTTATTATTATTTTATATTTAAAATATATACGTTACCATTATTAATAAAAAGATACTCTTAGATAAATTTATTATGTGATTAAGTAATTTTTAATTCTTTAATAATAAAGTAAAAAAAATAGGATTTCATATTTATATAAAAAAAATAAGGCATCATTATAACTATGTACAAAATTAAATGCAATTTTCTTGATTAATCATACTTTTTGGGGGTTCAATTCGCCAAAAGAACTATAATATCCAATTGTTATCTTAACTTTTTCCCAATCATATATAATGATATAGCACTTAAAAATTCCATTGATTCAAAGGAAAGAAGGAATATAATGATGGATCTATTTTATCTAAAATATTAATTCAATTAAAATACATTTTAATATATTAGTAGATTGAAGACGTACCGCAGTGAAATTTTACATTCAAATCTTAATCAAAGTGAATTGACTAAAGAAACATTTCACCACACAATATCGATGACTTAATTTTTGGATAAAATCTTCAAAGTGAAAAGCTTTGATTCTAAAGCACCATCTAATGAATACTTTATATTTTGATCGCTTTAATATACAAGAAAGAATCAAATTCTTCCACCTTTAGCAGACAGAATATATGTACTTTCTATATTTTTTTTCCCATAGCATGGTCATCTTGTTCTCTTCGTCATATTATTCGTTATTATAAGATGATCTCCGATTTCATCTCAGCAGAGAAAGCAATAATATGTGTGCAAACTTAGCTAGCCTACCAGGGCTTGTAGTCCTTGTTTAATTTGGGATCTGCCAAATTTACTACTGTGTTTATATCTTCTGCGAGATTTAATTGGTGCATACAGTGATTGAGTGGTTTGATCTTGTATCCTTCCTGTATATATAGTTTTTTTTTTCTCTTCTTTTTTAAGAAAAAGAGAGGTCATTCAACTCTCTCTCCTTTTTTTGCAATAATTAATTAACTTAATATTATGTGTTTTTTTTAATAAGTAATATTAATTTTATTAAATAATTTTGATGCATACATTTTGCATGGTCATTTAGATTTAATTTTATAGCCATTTTATTTTATTATTAGTCATTTTTAGCCAATTTCATTAGTTATTTAGTTAGAAAATGGTGTTTTGAAGGATTGAAGAGAATTTTTGCCAGAGAGGAGGAGTGACTTAAAAAGAAAAAAAAAAAAAGTTTTCAAAAAATAAATATGCATTGACATTGTCATATAAGGAAGTGCATGACTTTATGCATCACGCCTCCCTTATGCACTCTCACACTGTTGTAACCTAACCATAAGTCACATGCGGTTCGCATAAGTGTGAACGAGCTAAAATCGTAAGTAATTGCATAACTTATGCGATCCACTGCATCCTCCTGCACAAATCTATTATTGAATGGTGGCGAGAAAAAGAATCCCTCTCCTTAAACACATTTTAACACCAGGGCTCCAAAATGCTATAAATAAATGCTATAAATAGCCCAGAAAAAAGAAAGGAAGGAGAGCAGAAAAAAAAGAGGAGAGAGAGCGGACAAGAGTCTTCTTGTGTGTAATGACATGTGCTTTGTAGGATCCCATTAAGAGATTAATTAAGGAACTTAATGGTCTTTAATTACTCTAAACTCCGAAAGTATGATTAAAGGATTTAAGAATTAATCTCCTTAAACCCCATAAGTTCCACATAATTGATATAAAATGAAAAAATAAAAAATATGAAATATGAAATCCCGACTTTTTATAATTGAATTTCAAGAAAAACTCAACCTATACCATCAATACCAAGTCCAACCATCAAACTCTCTGCTACACCCACCTTAGGTGCAACTTGTTAAGTGAAAAATTTAAATCAAAGCAAATGAAGAGAGCAATAAAAGAGGAACATCTAATGTGCACAAAAAGAAAACCAAACAACCCAAATAAGCTAGCAAGCAAGACTCAATAAAAATAAGTGTTCCTAATTAAAGGGATTGAAGAGATTACACACACACACACATATATATATATATATATATATATATTGGGGCATTTTTTAAGTCCATGCATTTTTGTTGTCCCTAAATATTGTCTGTATAAAAAAAACTTAACTTTTAAAATTGAATGATTATTTGATATGATTACTTTAAGTTTAAATGTATCTTATTAAAGGTCTTAATGAAAAAAAATTCTAAAAGTAACATGCTTATATGTAAATTTTGAGGAATTCGTAGATTTAACAAGGCTTTTTCTTCAACAACCTTTCATGCTGGCCTTCCAATAAATTACAAATATATTTTGAAGCCTTTAGAGGATCATTTTATTGTTTGATATTTTGTTCTCTAAGTATATTATATTCACTTTCATTATTAGAAAACAAAAGAAAGAAAAATCCCATAAAGGTTCATTAATAAATTTTATTCACTTGTAAAAAAAAAATCCCTTAAAGATCTATCAATGCCATATAACTTTAATAGGGTGTTTGGTACAAGGCTAAAGGTTAATATTATACATGGAGCATGAGAATCGAAATTCCCACTTTACAAACATGGGTCCTCCTAATCACTTGAGAGAAATACCCACTTTGTACTAGCTTAAGCTATATATGTTTAGGCCAACAGCTACTCCTTCCGAGACGAGTCCCAAAGCAACCTCTCCCCCCTCTTTTCGTTTGTGATAACTTGGAATCTGGGTAGCTAGGCTGTCGGGTGTGTTAGATAATTGATCCATATGGACAAAGAAGTTACCCTTCACAGGATGTGCTCTATAAAAACCCTGATTCTTATATACCACAGTACAAACACTGCAAACTCTCTTAACTCTTTAACATTTTCTTAAACCAACCTCCAAAAACATGGCTTTCTCATTAAGCCATAGGGGAGTAGATAAAAATTGCCATAGGACTGGGTTTAAACAGGACAAAAAGAGTGTGGTTAGGGGTGTTCCTTATACAGAAGAGCAATTGGTAGCATTGTTTAGGAGCTGTGACATCAACCAAGATGGCCGCCTTAGCAAGCAAGAGCTGAAGAATATCTTCAGCAAGCTAGGTTCTCTTTTTGCGAGCTGGCGAGTTTTTCGAGCACTCCATCATGCAGACGCAAACGGAGATGGGTATATAAGCCAAGAAGAATTTTCCGATCTTGCTAGGTATATTTTGACCAAATGTGATTATAGGATTAATTAGGCGCCGATTATACCTATAGCAGGAGGTTTAGCCAAGTTTTCTGAGTTTATTGCGTATGGGAGGATGATCTGGTTTGTTTTCCTTCTTTCTTCTTCTTTTTTTTTTTTTTTCGTTTGTAGATATTGGGTCTTGCATATATATATTTGCTTCCCTAGATGTATGTAGCTATATTTTGTAATGAAAATTAGAAGAAAAAAAATTCCTGTAACATTTTTTTTTGGGTGTGGGCTTCTTCTTCTAATTTAACTTCCAGTCTCTCTATTCATTTAATTAAAAGAATTACAGTGTATTCCCAGCCTCTTGTTCAAGCACACAAAGCGGAATCTCTCTTGGTGCGCTGGACCAGGCATCGAGCATAAACAAAGCGTAAACTATGATTTTTATCCAATGCATAAATTAAAGTTGAAAACTTGTTTTATATTTTTTTATATATTAATATAATAAATTAATTATATATAATTTCCTTCTCTTTTTACAAATATACTTTCATACTGTTTATCAGAATTAAAATATAAAATATTTTTATTCTTTGAAAAAAAAATATAAAATCATTTTATAGAGATTTTATTATCATCAATATATTATAGTAAAAAAGTTTTCTTTTTTAGATATAATTAATTTTAATTAAGATTTTGAATAGTAAAAAAAGGTGGATAGACTTGTCTTAGACTAGTTTAAGATTATGGTCTCTTCAAAACCATTTTTTAAAAATAAAATAAAATAAAATAAAATGGTGTGTTTTTTCATTTGATGCCAATTTAATAAACTAAGCAATTATTTATAGATTATAAATTAATAAATTTTAAAATGGATAAATTAAAAAAAAAACTCAATTTTTACACTTTTAAAAATTAAAAAAAAATCAAATAACCATGAATAACAAATGCTAATGTTGTTGTCATGGGCAACATAATAAAGCAGTCACTTTTAGGGAAAATTATATCTAATAATAGTGATTTTATATAGGTAATAAAAAAATTAAAATATAAATAACAGTGAATCCTGTAAATATAGAAATGGATTCCAAAAAGAAAAATGATCAAACAATTTTTTCAATAACTATATAATATTACCCTATGTGTTAAATTTTTAATAATTTATTATTCAATTTATTCATTTTGATGGAACCACAGTTTCACTATGTATGTATATATTTCGTCACTTCTAAAAATGCGAAAACTCATGCCACGTGGATTGTAGGCGATGAAGGAACACACAACATGTGGATAATGAAAAGTCAAAACTAAGCTTTGAAAAGTCAAAAAGTCTAAATATAAATGTGTTTACCTTAACTTATAAGTTGGTTAAATTAACTTATAATATTTTAAAAAAATTAATTTATTTGTTTATAATAATTTTTAGACATATAAGTTGAATTTATAAATTAAAAAAAAATAATTCGTTGAGGGACTCAACTTTTTATTTTGGTGCTTATAAGTCATATACTTATAAACTAGTTTAATTAAATATTTTACTGTATTATTTCTTTTTAATTTTTAAAATTTTATCATAAATTTCATTTAATATCTTTTTAGTCATTTTAATAATAAATACACTTATAAATTATTTTTTACTAAACACATCTGATTTTCATAAATTAAATCAAACACTCTTTAAAAAATAATAGAATGAATTAGCAACTCGACCAAATTCTCTCAGCCCAAAATTATATACATCTCTTATTATATATAAGATAATTTACATAAAATATAAGTTAAAAATAATAAATAAAAATATATGTGAATTCAATAAATATGTATAATTCTAATTTGATTTATTAGTGATTGAAAGTATATCACTCACTTGATAAATTTATATTTAAACTTAAATTTAAATGATTAAAAAAATTATAAAACACCTAAGAACCTTATTGTAGAAATCTAATATTTTATCAATTTATTTATTTTAATTAGCTAACAATAATTTAATATAATTATCTAAAAAAAAGAAATATTTTATTGAATGACCTGCATATATATATTATTTTTGAAATTAAATATATATCTGTAATCTGAACAACCCAGTTCAATAATAACTCTTATTCCATTCTATACCTAATAGAACTCTTGAAATATATATACCCTAATCATCTCTTTCTGCTAAACTTTGCTCTCAAAGCCTGTTTATCACCTCTTTTTTCTATCAAATACTCTCAACAGGTATTTTCATCATCTTTCATTGTTGTTATATGTTTATATATATATATAAATTTACGATTTATAATCTGATGTGCGCAGAGAATCTATAAATTCTTACTTCTCTATTCATCACCTTGGATTCTATTTTCAAGGAGATTTGAATATTCAATCTGTCAGCTGAAATTGTCTCTCTTTCATTGAATATAACTATTGCCTTGGAGGTTCCAAGTGAGTGGTAATTATAGTACATGGCACCGTTTTAGTCCCTTTTAAAATTTCTTAGCATTAAATTTGTTATTAAATAAAATTTTAAATCAGTATTTTAACAATTATTTTACATGTGATTTTCTATAGTTTTATTTTATTATTAAATTTTATTTCGATTTTGATTAAATAATTAATTTTGTCAATTATCTCTGCATTAGAGCCATTAGGATTCCGGAAACAGGCTTTTAGTGTCTTTATATTAATTGATATATGACTATAAAAATTACTGATGTGTTACACTAAATTTATTTGAGAATGATTTGATCTTATTGACTCTCTGAAATTATTGAAATAAACTATTAGAATTGCACTATCAGTTATTATTTGCTATCTAAAAATTTTGTTGATTTTGATTGATTTGTACAAATTGATTTTCTGTTTTAAATTGGCACCTGTACCCAGTATCTGTTTCTGTTATCTGGCCCCACCGTGTGCACTATCACGGTATTAGGTTGCATTGTCGAGTCATGTATCATTGCAGTTTATGGTTTGCATTAGTATCATATGCATTAATATCTGTGAAGGAGGAGGAATGTATATAATATATGGTAGCGTGCTTATCATCTAGCCTTTGGTGATGTGGGGTATTATCACCCTGGTGTACTGTACCATAAAATTTTATCGAATAAATTTCTTTTATATATATTTTATGAAATTATTTTATTAATAATTTTGATAGCATAAGCATGATTTTATTGAATAGAAAATTTATTGTGAAATTAATCAAGCGTCAGCCTGTTCCTATTCCGTTATGTGCTGTAATTATCATTCACTGAGTATTAGCTCAAACCACATTTTCTCTATCTGTTATCTATTTCAGATCAGTAGAATTCTGCAGCTGATTCAAATATTAAGTCTATTTTCTGGAGAAGGACAATATTTGATTTGTTCTCATGGTATGCTCGAATTCATGTTTAATCGGGCTAATAATTAGTTTAGATTATTGAACAGTTTAAGTTTTTATTTGAAATCTGTAGAGACTCTGCAGTTTACTTATGGAATATTTATGATATTTATTCAGTGTTTTGTTTATTGGGATTTTATCTATTTTTTTTAGGGTTAGTAAGTGACAATATATTTATTCAAGATATTCTGATAAGGCTTGCATGATTTAAGTTTACTTAAATTATGCATCGGTTGTGACACAAAATTTTTGCGTCGTGACAAAGTTGGTATCAAAGCCCGGTTGAGGTCTAGTAAACTTGTGGAGCGTAAGATCCTTAACATCTTTTCAGTTTATCATTGCTTTAGATATCTATGTCCTTCGTACTTTTTCACCTGTCTTAATTTGGCTCACATTTTCAGATTTATTGCTTGTTTATTAAAATGAATAGGTGCCTGGGTCTGTTAAACGTAAGAGGAGAACTAGGGCCAAGGGTCTTTATGGTGCAAACATTGATCCAACAAGGTAGGTACCACCTCAAACTATTAATCAAACATTTGAACAAACGCCTATGGCTAAGACTGGGGCACAACCATTCCAATTATCTCCTACAGCTCAAGCACCTAGAGCTGGTCAGGTTACTATGGCAGATTTGGCAGCGGGATTGCATGCAGTGAATCGTGCTGTTAATACTATAATTGAGTACCTTACAACTCAACCACAGCAACCAGTGGTTGGCCCTATTTCAGCACCAGCTCAGGATAGGGCTCAATTTCTTGACTCTACAGACTTTCTCAAGCTAAAACCAAAGGAGTTCACTGGAGAGGATGCATTAGCTGATCCCTTAGATTTTCTAGATGATATGGAGAGGTGTTATGACACTATAGGTTACAGTAGTGCTAGGATGGTAATCTTGGTAGAAAATTAGCTTAAGGGAGTTGCTCGTGAGTGGTATCTCTCTAAGAAAAATGGGCGACCCGAAGGTCATTATAGCATGCTTTGGTTGTGGACAACTGAGACATCGTAGACATGACTTTCCTACTAGTGGGACAACTCAGGGTGCTGGTCAGGCAGCACATTCTGCTCCCTCTCAGGTTCAGCTAGTTTCATAGTATAGTGGTAGAAGTCAGGGTTCTAGTGGTCGTGGTCAGAGTGGTAGAGGTTCTGGTGGTAGAGGATCTACTCAAACTCAGGGATAGACATCTGGTGGTAGAGGTCAAGCTAGGGTTTTTGCTTTAGCTCAGCAGGATGCTCAGGCATCTAATGCAGTAGTGACAGGTACACTTCCTATTTGCTCATTTTATGCTAGAGTACTATTTGATCCTGATTCCAGTTATTCCTTTGTTTCTCCATACTTTTCCATGAGATTTACTACACCACTTACTTTATTATAGTATCCTTTATCAGTATCAACATCTATGGGGAATGCAATAGAAACTGATATGGTGTATAGGGGATGTATAGTTCAAATTAGAGATAGGGAATTAGCTACAGATCTTGTTTCTTTGGATATGTTTGAGTTTGATGTGATTTTAGGAATGGACTGGTTAGCCACTTATCACTTTTCATTGGATTGTCATAGTAAAGTTGTGTTCTTTAAAATTCCTAAGGAGACAGAATTTCAATTTCAGGGAGATTGTAGTATAGCCTCCAGCAATCTTATCTCAACAGTGAGTGCTAGCCGATTATTGCGAAAGAGGTGTAAGGGGTATCTAGCTTATATTAGAGACGTTCAGGTAGAAGGTGTAGGTTTGGAGAATGTTGCAATGGTTAAGGAGTTTCCTGATGTGTTTCTAGAAGATTTATCAGGTTTACCCCCGAAGCGAGATGTAGAGTTTGGTATAGACTTAGTTCTTAAAACTGAGCTCAATCTATGCCACCTTATCTTATGGCACCTGCAGAACTTAAGGAGTTGAAGGAGCAATTACAGGACCTACTAGATAAGGGGTTTATTCGCCCCAGTGTTTCTCCATGGGGTACTCCTATGTTATTTGTGCGAAAGAAAGATGGGTCTTTGAGAATGTGCATTAATTATAAGCAATCAAATAAGGTGACTGTGCGTAACAAGTATCCTTTTCCATGCATAGATGACCTGTTTGACCAACTTTAAGGTGCAAAGTGTTTCTTCAAGATTGATCTTCGATCTGGGTATCGTCAATTGAGGGTTAAGAAAGAAGACATACTCAAGACTACCTTTAGGACTAGGTATGGACACTATGAATTTCTTGTAATGCCTTTTGGTCTTAACAATGCTCCAGCCGCTTTTATGAATCTCATGAATAGAGTTTTCAAACATTTCTTAGATCAGTTTGTTATAGTGTTCATTGATGATATTCTAGTATACTCAGAGAGTAAGGAGGAGCATGAGCAGCATTTGAGAATTGTTCTTCAGACCTTACGAGAACATAAGCTATATGCCAAGTTCCCAAAATGTGAGTTCTGGTTAGATAGTATAGCTTTCCTAGGCCATACAGTGTCTAAGGATGGGGTGTGTGTTGATAAGAAGAAAGTTGAGGCAGTGCTTCATTGGCCTAGACCAACAACTGTGTCAGAGATTCATAGTTTCTTGGGTTTAGCAGGGTATTATAAACGGTTTGTTCAAGACTTCTCTCATATTGCAACACCTTTAACTAAGTTGATACAAAAGAATGTGAAATTTCAGTGGCCTAAGGCTTGTGAAAAAAGTTTTCAGGAGCTTAAGACTCATTTAACTACAGCACCAGTGTTAGCTCTTCCGTCTAGATCAGGGGGTTATGCAGTGTATTGTGATGCTTCTAGGATTGGTTTAGGATGTGTTTTGATGCAGCATAGACGGATTATTGCATATGCTTCTCATCAATTGAAAAGACATAAACAGAATTATCTAACTCATGATTTGGAAATGGCTGCAGTAATTTTTACTTTGAAAATCTGGAGGCACTATTTGTATGGTGAGACTTGTGAAATCTTCACTGACCATAAAAGTCTCAAATACATCTTTGACCAACGTGATCTTAATCTTAGGCAAAGGAGATTGGTAGAATTACTGAAGGATTATGATTGCACCATACAGTACCACCCTGGAAAAGCTAATATGGTAGCTGATGCCCTAAGCAGAAAGTCTTCTGGTAGTTTAGCCCATATATCTACCAATAGGAGGCCACTGATTGGTGAATTACATGAGTTGCTAGATCAGGGAGTAGAGTTTGAAATTGTATCTGGATTATTCTTAGCACATTTTCAAGTTAGGCCTATCTTGATTGATCAAATTAAGGCTGTTCAGAAGAGGGATTCTCAGTTGTGCAAGATTATAGATAGTATTCATCAAGGCCAAGTTCAAGGGTTCATGTTAAATGATGATGGAGTTTTTCGTTATGGCACTAGACTTTGTGTCCCCAGTGTTGATGAGTTAAGAAGAGAAATCATGGAGGAGACACACCATTCTGCTTACACAGTACACCCAGGTTCAACTAAGATGTACCGTGATTTAAGGGAGCATTATTAGTGGGGTGGCGTGAAGAGGGATGTTGCAGACTTTGTTGCTAAATATTTGACTTTTCAACAGGTTAAAGCAGAACATCAGAGACCGTCCAGGTTACTTCAGTTGTTGCCTATTCCCGAGTGGAAGTGGGAGCACATTGCCATGGACTTTGTTATGGGTTTACTTAGTACACGAGGTGGTTACAATGCAATCTGGGTGATAGTGGACAGATTGAAAAAATTTGCTCATTTCCTTCCTGTGAAGACTAAATATAACTTTGCTAAACTTGCACAGTTGTATATAGAGAAGATTATTAGTCTTCATGGTGTTCTAGTTTCTATTGTCTCTGATCATGGTACTCAGTTTACTTCTCGATTTTGGAAGCAATTCTAAGAAGCTTTGGGAACACAAGTAGACTTTAGTACTGCTTTTCACCCCCAAATAGATGCACAGCTAGAAAGGACCATACAGACATTGGAGGACATTCTTCGTGCATGTGTTACGGATTTTAGTGGTTGTTAGGATCATCATTTGCCTTTAGTGGAGTTTGATTACAATAATAATTATTAGGCAAGTATAGAGATAGCTCCATACGAGGCATTATATGGTCGAAGATGTAGGTCATCAATTTGTTGGGATGAAGTTGGAGAAAGAAGGCTTACAAGACCAGAGTTGATACAGTTAACTTCAGAGAAGGTTCGACTAATTTGTGATAGACTTTTGACTACTCAAAGTCGACAGAGAAGTTATGCTGGCCCTAAGCGTAAAGATGTAGAGTTTATGGTTGGTGATCATGTATTTCTGAGAGTTTCTCCTATGAAAGCAATCATGAGGTTTGGGAAGAAAGGAAAGCTTAGCCCTCGTTTTGTTGGTCCATTGAAATTTTGGAGAGAATTGGAGCAGTTGCTTATCGTTTAGCCCTTCCACCTGGTTTTGCACATGTACATTCAGTTTTCCATATTTCTATGCTTAGGAAGTATTTACCAGATCCATCTCATATTTTGCAACCTCAAACCATACAATTTAGGGATGATATGTCATATGAGGAGCAACCAGTAAAGATTTTAAATCGACAAATTAGGAAACTCCGATCTAAGGAAGTGGCTTTGGCCAAAGTCTTATGGCATAATCACTCAAGTAGTGAGGCCACATGGGAGACAGAATCTGAAATGTGAGCCAAATATCCTCACTTATTTGATTCTTCAGGTTAGAATTTTGTCTATTCAAATTCGGGAACTGAATTTTTTTAAGGGGGGAAGTATGTGGAAACCCAAAATTTTATCCATTTATTTATTTTAATTAGCTAACAATAATTTAATATAATTATCTAAAAAAAAAAAGAGAAATGGCCTGCTTATATATATATATATATATATATATATCTATAATCTGAACAACCCAGTTCAATAATAATTCTTATTTTATTCTATACCTAATAGAACTCTTAAAATATATATACCCTAATCATCTATTTCTGCTAAACTTTGCTCTCAAAGCCTGTTTATGACCTCCTTTTTCTACCAAATACTCTCAACAGGTATTTTCATCATCTTTCATTATTGTTTTATATATATATATATATATATGTATGTATGTATGTATAAATTTACGATTTATAATCTGATGTGCGCAGAGAATCTATAAATTCTTACTTCTCTATTCATCACCTTAGATTCTATTTTCAAGGAGATTCGAATATGCAATCTGTCGGCTGAAATTGTCTCTCTTTCATTGAATATAACTATTGTCTTGGAGGTTTCAGGTGAGTGATAATTATAATACATGGCACTGTTTTAGTCCCTTTTAAAATTTCTTAGCATTAAATTTGTTATTAAATAAAATTTTAAATCATTATTTTAATAATTATTTTACATGTGATTTTTTAGAGTTTTATTTTATTATTGAATTTTATTCCGATTTTGATTAAATAATTGATTTTGTCAATTATCTCTATATTAGAGCCATTAGGATTATGGGAACAGGCTTTTAGTGTCTTTATATTGATTAATATCTGACTATAAAATTTACTGATGTGTTATACTGAATTTATTTGAAATTGATTTGATATTAATGACTCTCTGAAATTATTGAAATAAACTATTGGAATTGCACTATCAGTTATTATTTGCTATCTGAAATTTTTGTTGATTTTGATTGATTTGTACAAATTGATTTTCTGTTTTGAATTGGTACCTGTGCCTAGTATCTGTTTCTATTATCTGCCCTAACCGCGTGGACTATCACGACATTAGATTACATTGTCGAGTCATGCATCATTGCAGTTTATAGTTTGCATTAGTATCATAAGCATTGATATCTGTGAAGGAGGAGGAATGTATCTAATATCTGGTAGCGCGCTTACCATCTGGCCTTTGGTGATATCGGGTATCATCACCCTGGTGTACTGTACTATAAAATTTTATCGAATGAATTTCTTTTATATATATATTTTATGAAATTATTTTATTAATAATTTTGAGAGTATAAGCATGATTTTACTGAATAGAAAATTTATTGTGAAATTAATCAAGCGTCTGCCTATTCCTATTTTGTTGTATGTTGTAATTATCATTCACTGAGCATTAGCTCAAACCACGTTTTCTCTGTCTATTATCTATTTCAGATTAGTAGAATTCTGCAGCTGATTCAAATATTCAGTCCATTTTTTGGAGAAGGACAATCTTTGATTTTTTTCTCATGGTATGCCTGAATTCATGTTTCATCGGGTTAATAATTAGTTTAGTTTATTGAATAGTTTAAGTTTTTATTTAAAATCTGTAGAGACTCCGCAGTTTACTTATGGAATATTTATGATATTTATTCAGTGTTTTGTTTATTGGGATTTTATCTATTTTTTTACGGATTAGTAAGTGATAATATATTTATTAAAGATACTCTGATAAGGCTTGCATGATTTAAAAATACTTAACTTATACGCCGGTCACGGCTCAGAATTTTGGGTCGTGACACTTATGCCCCAACATACATTAAAATAAACTATTTCTATGCTTCGTTTGATTTTATTCCCTTTATGTTTTGGTTTAGATTATTCTTTCATTTAAAACATTTATTTTCATAAATTTGGGTGTACATATATGCCTATTTATAGTATAGTTGCAGCTTTTTTACGCCTCAATTTGTAGTAACATTTCCAAGATTTTGAAAAACAAAAATTAAAATTTGTGTTTTCTACTTATTTTGGCGTCAGAATAAAGCAAACGAGGCTCTTGAATTGCTTTTGGGTTTACAGGCGGATGAAGATGCTTGCCTCCTCCCTGGCTTTAGGATATACTATTGCTCCTTCATTGCAAGCATGGAATTTCATTATACTGTTCCATGGTTGAGAGTTCTCTTCACGCAACAACCAAGATTCGGCTACAGAAACTTGCAAATTAAAATGACAGCTACAATTTTCTTTTTTCTTTACGGAACAACAACAAAGATTCAAATTTTGAACCATTGAAAAAAGAAAATTATAAAATAACTAACTAAAGCTTTAGAACCGTCCCTCAATAGACATCAAAATAAACTATTTCAATTCTTCATTTGATTTTATTCCTTTTATATTTGGGTGTTGTCCAAGTAAGGAATTACCCAAATACATAATATTGAAAAGGGAAGGAAAGCATAACAGGATTCTATGTCCCAAACACAGGCCCTACAATAGTCATTATAAAAATGGGCTGCAATGTCTTAGTAATTAGTATAGACACATTCATCACCTTTGAATTCCTTCGACTTTCCTATTTTCACAATGATAAAAGTGGAAAATTTTCAGTTTCCATTGATCATAGCAATGGAAGATCATTCAGGATCCCAGTCTAACAACGGCGGCAAAGTATCTCAAGAATTGGCCAAATTCCTCCGATGCCCTCTCATCAGTGAGAATGATGTCGCCGAAGCTCTTCAAAAATTCCCCCTTACGACCTCCTCAAAGTCAGCCAAATACCAAGTTCCCAATGAACTTGCACAACATTTACCTTTTGAAGCTGTTATCCAAATCGCATCAACTCAACTCAGCCTAGGAATCAATGTTGTCATCAACACGCAGCTCTCTCATCCTGCCAATGTAGAAAAACTGGTGCAGCTGGAGAGTAATGGAAAGGCCCGTCTCATCATCATCGAATTTGACACCAATGATCAGCACCACAATTATAATGTTGGAAATGTCAAGAAGCTCTTGGTCGACGAAGAGTCATTTGATGTGGAGGAGGTCATAGACGAAATGTCCACTTTGCTTCAGCACACAACAGAAGACAATGCGATCAAGAATCAGAAAAAAATCAAACCACCAACAATTGACCATTTGCATGCATTAAGCTTATCCGAGAAACCAAAAGAGGATAAACTTCTATGCAAAAGTTGCTCAAACCTCATTTCTGGCTCTTGCTATGAATGTGTAGACTGCAATGAATTCATCCTTCACAAGTCCTGTGGAGAGTCAGCCCCAAATGTAAAGGTTCTTTCTCAGAATCGTCCCTCTTTCCTGTCAGAAGTGAAGCCAGATCAATATGACTTGGAGGACATGCAAAAATGTGCTAATTGTGAAGAATTCCAAGATGATTGTTGCGATTGCCTCTTGCAAACCCATCTCAGGCATGGATTTGTTCCAACTATTCTTTATCCTAAACAACATGAACACTTTCTCAATTTCATTATCATGCCATTCAAGTATAATTATCAGTATAAATGTTGCGTTTGTGATGAACTTGGTAGTTCAGTTAGCTACAAATGCTACGACTGTTTCTACGATGTTCATGTGAATTGCATTTTACCAGGCACCATTAAGATGAACAATGGTCAGTATAGTTTCTTTCTTGACTCTAGTTCTTCTCATCATGATGAGCCAGAAGACCATAGTTGTGATGTATGTCGCCGAGAAATAGATTCGCGGGAATTGTTTTATCGGTGTGAGCAACGGAATTTAGCCATTCATATGAAGTGCGTGCCAGCTGATCCAATCCTTGCTGATATTCCTAGCAGGAAGAAGCCCACTGGCCTTAAATTCGTGAAATCCATTCCCTATACCGAAGCTCAATTAAGACAAATTTTTAAGAGCGCCGACCGTGATAAAGATGGTCTTCTCAGTGTGCGAGAGCTTTCAGAAGCCTTCAAATCATTAGGATTTTTGTACCCGGCATTTAGGGCTCATCGGGCCATGAGAATTGCTGATAGTAACCGTGATGGATACATCGATGGTAAGGAGTTGGAAGATGTCATAAAATATACTTTAAAAATAGGTCATGGTCCAGTTGATGGGATTGTAGCGGATGAAGATCTACGTGTACAAAAGAAGGAAAACAATCATATCTAAGCATGGTGCAAATAATGATATGTATTGAAAACAGTATTTTCCTATAAAAAAAGGAAGAGTTCCTGCTGAAAATTAGCGTGAACATAGAGCAGAGAAAAAGTGGGCAAGCTGACAGAGAGTTTGAGAAGTAGAGAGTTAAGAAAATGAGGAAGAAAAGGAGAAAGAAAATATTTTTATTTTGTACTTATTTATGTAATAAAATTTATATATATATATATATATTTTTATTTGTAAATTTATTTTTACTCTGATAAACTTTTTTTTTCTATTTATTTTATATTTCTGCTTTATTTCGAGAAAGTAAAATCCAACTTTTTTTCTTTTAACTGTTTAAAATGTATAATAATTAAATAATTAAATTTAGAAGAGATGAATTTTTATTTAAATTCGATCCATTATAAAATAACAATAATAATCTAACATTAATTCTCTTTTTAATTGTATCTTATTTAATATTTAATATTTTACTAAAAAAATTCAGTTGATAAGAAATTGAAAAAAAATTATATACATAGTAAGAACAATCATTTAAGGATAGGAATATATATGAACTGGCAATACTTAAAAAAATATCCTACGAATTTTTTTAGATGAAAATTCTTAAGGAAATTTATTATATGTATGTCAGAATATATATTTATATTATCTTAACCTATAAATATTTTCTTTTTATTTATCAAAAGCTCAATTATTTCAGATATTATAATGAAGATGGAAACTCTTTTAATTTAAATACGTCTAATCTTTAAAAATTTTATAAATTAAAATTTATATTTTAAGTGTAAAATAAAAAATTTTAAGGTAATATTAAGTAAAAATATTTTATTATTTGAAATGTATATTAAAAATGCGTGGGATTAACTTTTTTGCAAAATAATTATTAATTAACCATTTGTTTAGAAAATCAATTCCACACAGAGTAATTAGGATAATAAAATAAGCCCAATAAAACTTGTTAAGTGCCAAAGCCCATAAAACAATAACACTCAAGAGCATAGAGCTGTAGGTTACTCACGGATATCACTTTACTCGATTTTAAATTTAATTAATATTTTTAAAATTTAAATTAATTAAAAAACTTTTTAATTAATTAAATTTATCTCAAATTTAATTATTATTATTTAAAAAATATTTCTCACTTAATTTTATATATTTTAATTAAAAATTTAAAAAAATTATTTTAATTTTAATTTTATTTTATTTTATATAAAATAAAATAATTAAAAATATATAAATATTATTATAAAAAATATATATTTTATATTAATTAAATATCTATGTAAACAAATTCGGTAACAAAATAAAACCCCGAAGTCATATTAAACTTTAGACCCGTGCCCATCCTGCGATCTGGAGAAGGAAAATGTAAGATAATGAAGTAGGTTCTTGTAAATCAGAAACTGAAAAATGGATTTTCAGCGATAGGGTAGGTTTCTCCGATGATGGGGTCATGTATTCGATGTCCCGGCGAGAAACTAGCCGATTGTAGCTGCACACCGTGAAAGAGAGAGGAGATCGAAGGGCTTACAAATGAGTTCTGCAGAGGTAGCTATTGCTTTAGTTATCTTTCCATGTTTAAATTTCTTTTTCTTCTTGTAGACGAGAAGGGTTTTTTTGGGTGTTGTGCTTTTAATTGTTTTAATGAACACTTGCGGGGCTTTGGTACTGCTAGGTATTTGTGCGGAGGTTGAAAATGCCTGTCCCTTGGTTGTGTTTGCGCGGCAAAACTGATGAGAATATGAAGATGAGTTTGGTCAATTGGGAAGCTGTTTGTCAACCTAAAGCTCGGCCAAGGTTCTTTCAAGTTTAAACGCTTTCTTTAATTTCAATTTTCATGCACCACAAGTTCTTTCATTCCTATATTCTTGCACCACAGGATATCATCTGTTTTTTTAGCAATGAAATTAATTCCATATATTGTTCAGTGGTTTTATGATTGTATGTTTCCACCTAAATACTTGGTACTTAGCAATGCTAGGTTATATTGAACTGGTAGGGTGAACACCACTTGTTATAGTTAATTGTAAAGATAATGTTAGCTTCAATGTCCCATCTCTGAGACTTCTCAGGGTGGTTTTTAGCTTCTACCATTGTTTGTAAGTTGCTTTTGATTAATAAAGGGGCGTGCCTTACAAATAATAGGATAATGGACAAGCTGGAGGGCTCAATATGATATAATTGTCACACCCAAACATGTTTTTAGTACAACCAATTGCGCACAGGGTAATAGGATAATAAAATCAGAAGAGAGAGCAATGAAAACAGGGAAAAAAAAAAAAACTAAATGATGAGAGGATTTTGTTCCTCTTTATCGGAAGTTACAGAACAACTATTTACATTATCGACATTGATAGACACCATATATAGCAGTCAACTTCACCAGAGTTAACGGAATTCAAATTTCTCATTTAATAACCCATTCCCTTCAAAGAAATCTTGCTATATCCATCTTGGGCACCATTCGGCTTCCTTAAGCATCATTCTGCATCAAAGATTAATAAGAACCAAAAATGATATTGTCACTGAAAAATTGCTAAAACAATTTTAAAAAGCAAAATTTCTTTAGAGAAGGAATATATATATATATAGATAAAGGAAGAGAGAGACAGGGAGAGAATGCTCACTGGCAAAGCAGGAAAGTCCCAGTTGCGGACTATAATAGTCACATTCCTCCCCTGAATCTCCTTCATGCTTCCTTCAATCTGCAATGCAAAATCTCTCGGCATATTTGTGAGGGTTAATTCCTTCAACATCTTTAGCTGATTCAAACCACTAGTTTCCTTCAGTTTTTCACAGCGTCTAATCTCTAATTCTCTTAGTTGAGGAAAGGAACCTTCTTCCAAAGTCCACTTCTCCAATTCCACAAGCATCCACAGTTTTAAGACTCGGAGTTTCGGAAACCCTTCAGCGTGACAAGTCATCTCCTTCCCTAGATAGGAGCGAGCAAAAAGTCGGAGGATGTTCAGCTCACGCAATTGCCCTAGGTATTTCATCGGATCCTTATCCAGCTGTGACACTGATAAAGTAAGCATCTTGAGATTTTGTGGAAACTCAATATTATCAATTGCCATTGATAACTTTCCAAGCAAATTCAACTCCCAAAGATTTTTATGCTCACGCATGCTCCATAACGTGAGGTCTGAAGGTCGACGAAATTCATCTATTGACCTCAATTTCAAGGACCTAAGATTTGTGCATTTAGAAATCCAGGTAGTTATCAGCACAAGTGATTCGAAATGGCATGTGAGTCCAAGTTTTGTGAGACCAATCAGCCTAATCAACCAATCTTCCCCTGGGCTCCTTTTCCCAATTATTAACCCCCACATAGTCAGAAGGTTGCCCAATGATCCACCAGCCAATGGCTTTTGAAGGGACACATCCAAATAAATCTCGTTCATGTAAAGATGGCGAAGCTTCTTGGAGTTCCAGATGGAAATGGGCAAGACTGTTATATTAGTGTGCTTCACATCCAAAGTTTCTAAGTTAGGCAAATCACCTACCGAATTTGGGATTGAATCTAGAAAAGTCCATCGCAAGCCCAGGTAAGTTAGGTGTAGCAGTTTTCCTATAGCCTCAGTTAACACTGGTTTGTAGACCTTTTCTAGATCAAGTACAGTGATCAATCCAAAGCCTCTTTTTGCCATGATCTTGTTAAGAAACTTTTCTACTTCAACTGCCGGTGTATCTCCCTTTCTGGTGTTGAAAGATATATAAGAACGCAAATTATCAATGTAAGGATCTAGAGAGTTGCTAATGTCACCATATGTAGCAATCCTCCTCATACTATGTGTAGGTATACATATTGGGTCACGAAGGACATGACAAAATCCAATGCCTGTGGCGTTTGGAAAGATATTATCATATAGGATACCTGGCACTCGACATGTTTTGGGGCTTCCATCTAATCTCCATCTTGCAACTTCTACCATGTTTCTTTTGATTAATTGTTGCAAATATCTCTCAACCAAAACTTCAGGGGTTTCATCTTTTGATGATGGATTTGCCAATCCTTCAGCAGCCCACAACCGAAACAACCTCCGCACAGGGATCGAATATTCTTTGGGGAAAAGACTTAAATATAGAAGACATGGCTTTAAGTCTGATGAAAGATCCTCATAAGCCAAAGCCAAGATAGCTTTGGAAGGGTCATCACCAAAACTCACACGCCCAATCACTCTTGACCAGCTGTTTGGATCTTTGGTGGATAAGAGACCTCCTAGTACAACAATGGCAAGAGGCAAACCCTTGCATTTTTCCCAAATTTGCTGCTTCAAAGACAAATCATTGAAGTCTTTTCTTTGTACTTTCTTCAAGAATAATGCCCAGCTTTCGTCAACGTTTAAATTGGGTATCTTAATTGGAGGGAACTCCAGACCAGTAAGCTCTTCTGCCATTTTTCCATCGCGAGTAATCAGAATCAGCCTGCTGCCATTTAATGAGTTTGGAAAGATATTCTTAAGGATGTCCCACACAAGAGAAGTCTTGACATCATCCAAAACTATTAGGAACCTCTTGCGAATAAAGAAATCACGAACCTTTTCTTGCAATTTATCAAGAGGCAGCCTTTCCTCCTCCTTGATTGTGGTAACTTGTTTCAATATATCAATCAAGAGATTTCTTTTTTTGGTCTCAACTTCAGCATCAGAAGAGAGAACTGTTTCTGGAAACTCTTCAGAAACATTAATCCAAACACGTAATTGAAAATGCTGCACAATGTTCCCTTTGTTATAAATATTCCTTATAAAGGTTGTCTTGCCAGAGCCAGCAGCACCTGCCACTGCAATAAGAAAACGCAATTTATGGCTCTTAAATAATGCTTGAGCTAACTCATCTGCTTTATCCTTTCGACCAATGAAGTCTAGTTCGTCATCATCCAAATGACCTGAAAATGATGTCAAGTTCTGGGATGCTTCTTTTTCTTCTGACTTGGTTGAGTCTGTGGCTTGAGCTCCAAGTTTGCCTTCTGCGACTTTCAACTCAGTAGCATGTGCATGTTGTTGTTCAGCTGATAACCTTTCTTCGAGAGCACGTGTAGATTGTTCACCTGAAATTCTTGGTTTAGCTTTTGAATTGCTTGGTTCAGGAGCATTCACAAATTGTTCATTTGAAACACTGGGTTTAGCTTCTGAACTGCTTGTCTTAGGAGCATGCACAGATCGTTCATTTGAAAGACCTTGTTTAGTTTCTAAACTGCTTCTTTCAGGAGCATTCACAGATTGCTCATTTGAAACACCTGGTTTAGTTTCAAAACTGCTAAGTTCAGGAGCATGCATAGATTGCTCATTTGAAACACCTGGTTTTGCTTCTGAACTACTTGGTTCAGGAGCATGCTCATATTCTTCAATTGAAACGCCTGGTTTAGCTTCTGAGCTGCTTGTCCTAGGGCCAAGCACGGATTGCCCATTTGAAGCACCTGGTTTAACTTCTGAACTGCTCAGCCCAGGAGCACGCACAGATTGTTCATCCAAGACATCTGGTTTAGCTTCTGAACTGCTTGTCTTAGAGGCAAACACAGACTGTCCATTTGAAACACCTGATTTAACTTCTGAACTGCTTGGCTCAGGGCCATGCGCAAATTGTTCATCCGAAACACCTGGTTTAACTTCTGAACTGCTTGTATTAGAAGCACGCTCAGATTGTTCATCTGAAACACCTGGTTTAGCTTCTGCAATGCTTGGCTCAGGAGGACGCACAGATTGTTCATCTGAAGCACTTGGATTAGCTTCTGAACTGCTTGGTTCAAGGGCATGCACTGATTGTTCATTTGAAACATCTGGTTTAGCTTCTGAACTGCTTGGTTCAAGAGCATGCACTGATTGTTCATTTGAAACACTTGTTTTAGCTTCTGAACTGCTTGTTCCCACAGGATGCTTGTGTCCTTCTGAAGCAGGTTTAGTAGTCTCCACATATTCACTTGAAATACTTGATTGTGCTGTACCTTGATAATCACCATCTTCATTTTCCAGAGACTGTTTTGGCTTATTCTTTCTAAATATAGCACATAAATCATCGATTTGTTGAACAAATTGCTTCATATCTCGCGTAATAGTTTGGCTCAGGACAGACATTAAAAGGGTGAGAGGACGCATTTTAGCAAAAGTCTTCCGTCTCTGTAGTGCTGTTTTTATAAGAAAGATGTCGATGATGTCCTCTGCCCAGTAAACCTGATGCAGAAGCTTGGTCTCCAATTCATCATCCATTTTTTGCTTGTATTCTGGCTGTGTCAAGAGTGTCTGAAGCTCTTTCAATTTCTCCATGACATTGTTAATTTGCTTCCTCAATCTTGGATTATTAAATTCTTTATCATCGAGGATAGCATGTAGTTTTTTCATCAGAAGGTGCACAGCTGGTATCGTAGCCAATGCCATGACTCTACACTTCTTCAGAAGCCAAATTCACAACCTGTCAAGCTTTTGAAATGATTGGCACTATTTTTGGTGAGCCTTTGGACTACAAAGAACAAAATTGCAAAGTAGAATAGGAAGCGTGAGACTGATACTGCCATCCGTCAATAAAACTTCAACTCACTGGTTTCCTCACTTCTTGTTCTCAACAAGTTTGGAATCCCATTATCACCCAAGTAGCTGCAATCCTATACTTTTCTTATGACAAACAATTACTTCTATCATGAATTTTGCTTTTTTGGTCATTCAATTTACAGCAAGTTTTGTACTTCTTTTGGTGCAGGATTGTGTTCTACATCATTTTTTTTCTTCGAGAATAAAGCAAAGGAGGGTTTGCCTTGGATCAAAAGGCGATACCAGATGCTTATCCTCCATGATGCTATTAGTGTGTGTACTTGCTCCTTGGTTGCAAGTTAGGAATTTCTATCTTTAAATATTTTCTTTGAAGGGCTAACAGTTTCAGTAATTTTAGTTGCCATGGATCAATGTTCTTTTCTCTTCTTAATGAAGAAGAAAGATTCAGGTTTCTTGAATATAAAATACTTCCATTTTAAGCTTTTGCAAGATTCGATTTAAAATCTCATTGTCAGCATAGTGGTGACAATATTATTGAATGCTTTTCTTGTGGGTGACTTATGTATTTCTACACGTCCAACTTATAACATTGTCAATATTCCCTAAATAGAGTTTGTGTTTTGTTCATTTGTTTTTTGGAATAAAGGAAACAAGATTTGCCTTTGATTTACAAAAGGTACAAGATGCTTTCTTATGAATCATAGTTGTAAGCTCAAGCTAGGCTTGTCTTTGCCAAACACTCAGGGTATTCTCCTTGGCAGCAAGTTTGGAACTTTAATTTTTTTTCTTTGGACGGATAAGCACTTTTTCTGCTCCAAGTTCCAGAAGGGTAAATTTTAGAATTTCAATCTATTTGGAATTTTAATTTTTCTTTCTGTTTTTTAATAAAAAAATTCTAACATGTAGGTCCCATTTGTGGGCCGTACACAGCCAACAAATGATCACTTGCATTGCATGCATTAACATTATCAGAAAAATCCAGAAATGGTAAACTTGTTACGTGCGAAAGTTGCTCAGAACTCGTTTCTGGGTCCTCTTATCAATGTTTAGAGTGTCTTGATAAATTCTGTGCAGAGTCAGCAACAGATATAAATGTTCTTTAACAGAATTGCCCTGCCTTTCTTACATCAATGAAATCTAAATATAACTTCAAAGAGACAAAAGAATGTAGTAGCTGTGAAGAATTCTCCTGTGGCTGTTATGATTGCCTCCTCCACACTCAACTCAACCGTGGATTCTTGCCAACAATTCTTTATCATAGCGACACTAGCAGCAACTTTTTTTTTTCTTTTTTTTCATTATTATGCCGCTTAAATATAATTATCAATATCAATGTTGCGCTTGTGGTAAACTTGGCAACTCAATTAGCTACAAATGCTATGAGTGCAACTTGGATGTTCATCTGAGATGCATTTTACCTGGCACCATGCCAAAATATAGCCAACTTGTTTGATCCCTGCATATGCTTGTTCTCAAGATGAGTCCATTTAGTATTCTTGTGATATTTGAAATCAGAAAAGAGAGTTGGGTCAATTGTTTTATCGGTGTGAAGATTGTAATTTAGCCATTCAGTGAGATGCTTGCCAGATCAAAGCCAAAAGCTCAACAACGTATTAGTCTGCCTTTCCTGGTTCTTCTTATATAATTTAGCTGTTTTGGACAGGGCATAAAGAAATGCCATTCTAGCAATAATTTTATTTATTTTGACATGCTTTGTTAGTGAGCTTTCCATTTATTATTTCCTCGGAGATTGGTAAATGATGTTCAATGAAAGTTTTGTGTGTATATAGCTGATGATTCAGTAGCAAAAATTAAAATCTATAAAGTTGGAAATGCAATGAGAGAAAAGTGGACAGGTGCGAGTGGTTGAACCAGATATAGTACACAGATAAGTTGGAATATAAAACAAGGAGGTGTGCATAAGCTCTTATTTGGTTGTCTCCTTACTTGCAAATTAAATTAGCCGTCAAAGCTAAGCTAACCAAGTCCTCTTCAAACAGTTGTTATTAAATCCGGATTGATCCGGCAGGTTGACTCGGTGAATCAGTAACTCGGATATAAAATTGGATTGATTCTTTCATTAAACTAGATAAAAAGTTGACCTAGAACAAAGCAGATGATCTGGTGATTTAATCGGTGACCCATTAATTCAATGACTTACTGATCTGATTAATTTAAAATTTTTCAACTTAAAAATTTTTAAAATATCAATTATATTGATATTTTAATATTTTAAGTTTTAAATTTATATTTAGTCATTGAATAAGATATTTTTTAGTCATTATTCTTGTAATTACAGTAATACAAGAAATTTATTAAAATATAAATTTATTTTTTATTTTTAATATATAATTAATATTTCACAAATATTAATAAGATAATTATTCAATTATAACAATATTTTTATTTTAAATATTAACTATAAATGCTAACAACAAAAATATTTAAAATTTAAATATTTTAAATAGTTTTAATTTTCATATAAATTTTAATAATATTATTAAGAATATGTAAAAATAATCTAATAAATTTTGAAATATTAATTCTAAAAATAAATTTAGTTGATTAAAATTATTTAATTATATTAATAAAACTAATATTTAATTAATATATGCTTAATTATTTTTTTACTAAATCACTGGTTGAACCATTATCACTAGTGACCCATTAACATGATTTCTCAGTTAGATCAATCTTCAGATTAAGTTTAATAATTATGAAACTATACCATATGGGTTATTTTGTTCAACGGTAGGAGACAAAAATTGAATAAACACCTTTGAGAAGCCTCCTAGAAATAAAGGTTGTCCTAATTTCAGTATGCCTCAATGTTTAGAATAAATTATAATTTAGTTTATAAGATTTAATAAAATTTATATATTAATTTTTATATTTCTAAATTTACATTTTTAGTTTTTGATATTTTAATAAATCTGTATAATAATCTTTGCTGTAAAATAAGTTACCATTAATTTTACCAAAAATATCAAAATATCATATTTTTTAATTGAAATAATTTAGTCCCTAAGGTTGACAAAACCTACATATTAATCTCTAAGGTTTAGTAAAACTTATAAATTAGTCCCTATACTTTTAAATCTCACTTATTTAGTCCTTTGACATTTAAAAAAAAAAAAACCTATAGATTAGTCTATCTATCCAATTTTCCATCAAAATTATTGTTAATTTAAAAAAAATATCAAAATACCCTTCAATTATGAATTTCAATACGAAACAAAATAATTCCAAAGATTTTGATTTATTAACAAAATAGTCCTTGATATGACAAAATTAAAAATTTTAATTGTTTTAATTTTACAAATTAAAAATTATAAATTACACGTTAAAATTTTTAACATAATTAATATAGTTAATTTTACAAAATAACTATTAATTATAAAATTAACTATTAATTAATAGAGTGAAATTTTACAAAATTAACTATTAAATTGTATTTATGTTTTATATTATATTGTTAAAATGTAAGGATGAAAATATAAGAGCTTATTTGTAACTGTTATAATATTTAGAGATATTTTAGAAAATATATGGATGATTTTGTAATTATTCAAAATTTTAAGTACTAAAAATAATTAATCCATATTTTTAATAATTATAGTCTACATGAACTAATATGTGGGTTTTACCAAACCTAAGGGCTAAATTTTTTTAAATAGAAAAATACAGTAAAGGATATTTTGAATATTTTTTGCTAAAATTAATGGTAATTTAATTATAATTCTAACAGTATAGACTAATTTATAAGTTTATTAAAATATCAATGAAAAAATAAATAAGTTTTAAAAATCTAAAAATTAATCTATAAATTTTACCTCAATGATTAAATTGTAATTTACCTTTTGTGTTGCCCAACCCATCAGCTCAGGGATAAATAAGTTTTTGCTTGTGTCTGATTTGCCATGTCTTATCTATCTATCAAGTAGGGATGTGCAATCAGATGGTTCAATTTCGAATCGAATTTAACTGAAATAACTGAAGTATTAAATAATACTTTTTGGAAGATCGAACTAAACCGAAGTTAACATAATAGGGATGTGCAATCAGATGGTTCAGTTTCGAATCAAACTAAGTCGAAATAACTAAAGTATCAAAGAATATTTTTTAGAAGATCGAACTAAACCGAAGTTAGCAAAAAAATTGAATCGAACTGAACCGAACCAAAATAACTGAAGTATCAAAGAATACTTTTTTGAAGATCGAACTAAACCGAAGTTAGTAGAAAATCGAATCAAACCCAACCGAACCAAAATAACCTAAGTATCGAAGAATACTTTTTTGAAGGCCAAACTAAACCAAAGTTAGTAGAAAATCAAATCGAACCAAACAAAAATTTTTGGTTTGATCGGTTTGGGCCTTTGGGCCTGCTCTTTTTGAGTTTTGAAAAATTAAAATTTTCAAGGTAAATAACATGCTTCTAACAAGTAGGCTGAGTTAGACTATAAAACATACAGGACTATAGAGATTAAAACACTAAAACTCAATTTTTTTTTTTTTTCCCATTGATTTGGCTTTTCATTGTTTTTTTGTTAAAAAGACTAAACTGATCCAATAACCAAACTTGTGAAAATCAAAAATCGAAACCAAATCGAAAAACTAAAAAACTAAATAAAAAAATCAAACCAAAATGATTTGGTTTGATTTTTCGATTTTAACCTTTGTGTGCTCACCCTCACTATAAAGTAAGGAAAGTGGAATTTCTTTTCTTTTTCATGTATATTTCTAATCTTTTTAATTCTCACTTATTTAAATTTATAAATATTTTATTTTTAATATATAGTTTACACACGTAATGTAATAATTTATTACTAAAAAAAAATCCGAAAACATCAAGAAAGCCTTTTTAGCGAAGCATATTATTTTATTTAGTGACGCCTCTGAAACCATTGCTAAAGAATTTAACGACGAGCGTAATATGTCGCTATATGCGACGCTTTACTATGATTTTATTATATTGACGCTAATTTTTGTCGGCAACATAAACTGTCGCACGTTATTCTACGTATTTGCTAAAACTAAAACTCGTCAAAATACTACCAAATTCAATTTATGGCAACCCAATTTGTGGTCGCCTAAAGTAAATATTTGGTCGCTATAAGTGGAATTGTCGGCAATTGACAGATTTGGCAACACAATAGTAAGAAAGCATTGGTGAGTACTTTTTCAAAAATAAAAATATGATTATCTTTTCAATTTCAGTCTCACACAGTAAAAAAATTGTATTGCATAAAAGTACAATCTCCAAAACTCAAAATCTGCATATTTATAAGCATATTGTATTAAATAAAGGTGTATATTGTCAAAGGATTTGACAAATTAAAATGTATTTGATTTTATTTTCATAAATAAAACTACCGTCAAAAAATATCAAACTTCAATATATATATATATATATATATATATATATATATATATAAAGTTGATAATAAATAATTTATGCAATGATATGTGTTTGTGCTTCACATACGCCCTTTGCCTGAAGATAAGTTGGGAATACTATGAAAGTGCACAGTAAGCAATGGAGAGGTCTATATAAACCGTTGTTTCCATTGGAGCTGCAAAATCACTCTAATACCAAGCAAACCCTTACTGATCCCATTAATTTGCAAAAATGGGTACTCAAGAAAAATGTTTTGATCGTGAAGCTGTGACCCAACTGAAGAGCAGATAAGGGAAACTATCTTGCAATGCAATGCAATGCAAATCATAACAATCTTCTGAGCAAGGAAGATCTAGAGAAAGCTTTCCATCAACTGGGTTCAAAGCACCCTGGTTTTAGAGCTACCCGTGATATGAGATATGCTGATGCCAACAGAGATGGCCAAATCGACTTGAACGAGCTCAACGATGTCGTTAAATATGCTAGAAGACAAGGCTACAAGTTTAAGTAGAACTTCAATCTAGTAAAGCTTCTTAAATAAATGTTTGAATATGGGAGTGTGCATTTGTTGTACATAAGTTGGATTATATATGTTAGAAACAATAAAATAATGTTTTCATTTATAAATTTGAGCTATTTCTTAAACGGAGTGATTTCATGATATGATACTAAAGTATTTCCAAGAAAAATAAAATTAAATCAAATCATAGGTTGGCACTGCCTAACCTTTTATTAATTAAATGTCAATAGAAACAATAAAATAATGTTTTCATTTATAAATTTGAGCTATTTCTTAAACGGAGTGATTTCATGATATGATACTAAAGTATTTCCAAGAAAAATAAAATTAAATCAAATCATAGGTTGGCACTACTTTCTTTCCAAAATAATTATTAAAATTATTATACATAAGATCATTCTTGAAACTTCGTTTGGAAGTCTGAATTTTTAAGTGTTTTTTGATACAGTGTAATTAGAATATTTCATATCAAAATATTCAGAGTTTGAATTAAAAAAGAAAAACTAAAGTTAAAAGATTTTGTTTTAATAAATTGAAATTAAGTATCTTATTTCAATATAAAAAATAATATAAATATATATTTATTCATGCTCCAAATGGATTAAATCACATAAAGCAGCAATCATAAGTTAAAGAGACATTTTCTAAAATAAAACTAAAGTTGAATGATTTTATTTTAATGAATTAAAGTTGAGTTATTGAAATTAAATAATCAGTATAATTTATTTAAAAAAATTGAAAAAATGGGGATTTAAATATGAATTTAATAGATGAATTATATATTTTTAGTAATTGAATCAAGTCAGACTAAGCATGTAATCCATACTTTGTTAAAAGAGTTAATTAAAATCTATTTTTAGTCCTCTAAACTTGTATTGGTGCAAAGATAAAAATGAATCTATTATTGCATGTTTAATTAAATCTCCTTCCCAATTGATAAAAAGAATGTTGAACTGAAGTACTATTTTACTAGTTTGCAAACCCATGCTTCGCCTATTTTTAATTATTATTATTATAGAATTTTTAATTAATTGAATTTGAACTATAAAATAATTTGAATATCATATCATACAATTAAAAAAAAATATATTATTACCAAAAAAGAAAAATTCTTTTCGTATTTTCATAATTAATTTTTTTCAATGAATATATAATAATTATTCATGTTTTTTTAACCATTTTTAGACGTTTAATAAGTCTATAAGATACAACACAAATTATTATATATTAATCTTAATTAATAAATTCATAATTAAATCTAAAACATTTGAGGGAGAAAATAAACTTTAAAAGGATCATGCTTGATATTTTACTATGATTTGATTGTTTCAGTTATCAGGCATCATATTAAATGGAGTTGATTAGACTCTGTTTTTAGTCCTCTTGGATCGGTGCTTGACAAAAAAGAAAAGATTTTTAGAGATGGTATTTTAGTGACGCAATTCAAATTCGTCGCTAAAGGGTAGTTTATTAGTAGCAAAATTATCAACGAATTATAACTGTCCATAAAATGTTAAAGCAAAAAATCATCACTAATTTATATTATTAGCGACGAATTTATGAATCCATCACCAATTATTTGTTTTCTTCTGGTGATTTTAAAGATGAATATTTTTTTTTTTAAAAAGCAAAGCATATTATTAAGAATAAATTAAAGCAGTACAAGGGGACAAGCCTCTTTCCTAGTTGATTAAGAATATGATGCATATCTTTAATTTTAGGTACTACTTTATGCTCGATGTTTCACTATGATGTTGATGTTTAAAGTTATTATGCATGATATTTATTTTTTTTTTATACTTAATTTCACCATTTTCAAACTATATAAATGATTTATGAAGATTATGAAGATGGGTATATATAAACCCTTGCTTCCACGATCTGTGCATAGCCCCGAAATACATATTACACATGTAGTCCCAGCCCTTCGACCCTATGCTTCGTTTTCACACTAATGATTCTAAAAAAGCTTCTATGACCATAAGTGAACATAGTTAAGGGAAATATATACAATTAGCGACACCTATATAGAAATTGAAAACTTTTAAATTAGGCAGTTATTATATGGAATCCCCAGTTCGAACCGGTTCTGGTTCAAGGGAGGGGAACAATAACGGGTCCCTATTAGACCAATTCCTGTCTGAACCCGAATATGACCCAAGTTAATTCCAGTCCTGTCACGACCCAACCTATGGGCCGGACCGGCACTAGGACCTGGGCCAGCCTAAAGCCCCCGAGGCCCGTAGTAAGCCTAACTGTTCATTAACCCAACTCTAAGGCCCATTTGGGCCTAATTTCAAGAAACCAAACGGACAGAATCCGGCCATAAAATGGACTTTCCAACGGGGAGTTTTCGACTCACCCGACCTGTAAACATAATAAATACTCAATTGGGGAGCTCAGCTCACCCTCCACATACTCATATCCTCATAAAAATAAATGGGAGCTCAGCTCCCTCATCCAATCCATCAAACATACATATCATTATACGTTTACAGGTCCAACATGATAATAATATTACAGACCATAATCAAATAAATACTTCTAACACATGCAGAAATTCTAGGAGTAAATAAAATTACACAAATATTGATAAACAACCTGCGAAGGAGAAAAGCAGGTTAACCAAAAATAAAATCCTCCTGTAGCCTGAAAAAAATATTGAACAGGAGTGAGCGTTCGACTCAGAGAGTAAAATATCAATTTTAACCATAATCTCTATAACTATCTAAAACTAATGCACCATGTAGAGTGAAATGCAACATCAACATCATTTTCACATCATAACATCAAAAAGGTAATTTGGAGCACTCACGCACCCTGTAGCATCAATCATAACATATGGGAGCTGATCCCCTATACAGCTCTCTTAAATCCAACCTGGTGCCAGCGAAGAATTCAAGCCGGACTTTCGCTTAATAAACCAAATCGAGGGTCCCAGTGAAGAACTCAAGCCGTGACTACCCCTCGAAGGATCGGGTCCCAGCGAAGAACTCAAGCCGTGACTACCTGCCCTATCCATAGTCCACACCACATCACACGCACGCCAACGCACGCATACTGCTCCAAATTACCACAACAACATCATGGCACTTTAACAGTTATCAATGCATCATAAATCGTGCCTATAGTTTAACTACATAAATATATGCATATAAGTGATGCATGGGCATGCTGAATATATAATAATATCGAAATTACAATTAAAATTAATATTTTACTCACAGACTTGACGGTGGTCACTGAGGCGGCTGGGCGGAGGAAGAAGGTTGTCCCGGCTCACCTGACAATTTTATTACAATCATTTAATACAAATGACTCAATACAAATCAAGAAAAGACCCAATACGTCCTAAGTCATGTCGAAAATCCGGCAGAATCTCCCCTATACCTAGGACCTACCCAACCTATAAAAGGGCTCAAAACACACTTCTATATCCACAATCCATATATCCACAACTCAATCACATCACACAGCCCCTCCTGAGACCATCAATTCAATCATCCATCACAATATGTAAAATTTCAATTTAGTCCTTATAATTGATCATTTTTGCAAAAACTGCTCAACTAAGCTCTAAAAATTATAAAACTCTGCCCCGCGGTCCTTAGAAATATTACTAAGCTATTGCAAAAAGAATCGTAATTTTCTAAGCTACCACGAATATTTTATGGATTTTTAATCCTATTTAAGCACTAGAAAATTACGAAAAAGCAAGGTTCGGGTTTACCTTTGCCGATTCCGACTTCGGGAACGTGCTCGGGATGCCTAACAATGGTGGGGTAGCCAAAATCTCGATCCAATTCGGAGACTTTTCCGGTAGCTGGTCTGTCTGGCCGAAAATTCACAGATCCGGACAACTGTCGAATTTCCGCGAATTAAGGATACCTACACGAAGCCCAATAATAATATATAAAAATCAGGGGTGTTACATTCTTCCCCTCTTACAGAAAATTCGTCCTCGAATTTTACACAAGGCAGAATAAAGTACATGATTACACATTGAACAGATAAGGGTACTTGCTACGCATGTCCCGTTCTGACTCCCAGGTGCACTCTTCCACTGACTGGCTCCTCTACAAAACCTTAACCATAGGGATCTGTTTTGATCTTAGCTGTCTCACTTGGTAGTCCACTATGGCTACAGGTTGCTCCTCAAATGTCAAGTTCTCTTTTAGCTCTATTACATCTGGTTGTAGTACATGAGAAGGATCTGGAATGTATTTCCTGAGCATGGAGATGTGAAACACGGGATGAACGTGAGAAAGGTTGGGTGGTAGCTCCAACCGGTAGGCAACTGCTCCAACTCTATCAGTAACCTCAAAAGGTCCAATATACGGAGGTGCCAACTTGCCCTTCTTTCCAAATCTCATGACTCCCTTCATCGGAGAAACCTTCAGGAATACATAGTCGCCTACTGCAAACTCCATATTCCTCCGTCTGGGGTCTGCATAACTCTTCTGCCTACTGAAAGCTGTTTTCAATCGTTCCCTGATTAAAGGAACTATCTCTGAAGTGTACTGCACTAGGTCTACATCATGCACCTTTGCTTCTCCCATTTCTGTCCAACACAGAGGAGACCTACACTTTCTTCCATATAGTGCCTCATAGGGTACCATCCCTATGCTGGAATGGTAACTGTTGTTGTAGGCAAACTCCACCAAAGCTAGCTGCTCATCCCATTGACCTCCAAAATCCAAGACACTCATGCGAAGCATGTCTTCCAGTGTCTGGATTGTCCTTTCGGACTGTCCGTCTATCTGAGGGTGGAAGGCCGTACTGAAGTTCAACTGTGTGCCAAGTGCCTCCTGCAACTTTCTCCAAAACCGAGAAGTGAACTGGGGCCCTCTATCAGATATTATGGAAGCCGAAACTCCATGCAATCTGACTATTTCTCGAATGTAGAGTCAGGCGTGCTGTGCCACAGAATATGTAGTCTTCACAGGCAAGAAGTGAGCTGATTTGGTTAGGCGGTCTACAATTACCCATATCGAATCATATCCTCACGTGGTACGAGGCAACCCAGTCACAAAATCCATAGAAATCATTTCCCACTTCCATTCTGGGATAGGGAGCTCTTGCAACTTCCCTGACGGTCTCTGGTGTTCAAACTTCACCTTCTGACAAGTCAAGCACTTGGACACAAAGTCTGCTATGCCTCTCTTCATGCCATTCCACCAATAGCTATCTCTCACATCATGGTACATCTTGGTGGAACCTGGGTGGACACTGTACAGTGTATAGTGTGCCTCTCGCATGATTTCATTCCTGAGGTTGTCCACATTGGGCACACATATCCTAGAACCTTGCACTAGGGCGCCATCATTGGCAAATCCAAGCTCACCACCTTCACCCTGCTGTACTCTTTCTATGATCTTCATTAATTGTTGGTCTCTGTGTTGGGAAACTCTAACTCTATCTCGCAAGTCTGGCCTCACCAAAAATGAGCCAACAAGACCCCTCATCCGAAAGATCTAGGATTAAACCTTGATCCATCAACTCATGTACTTTCTCGAATCAACGGTCTCTTCTCTGCTGAAATGTGCGCCAAGCGCGGTAAGATTTTCTCGCTAAAGCATCTGCTACTACATTGGCCTTCCCAGGTGGTACCGATGGTGCAATCATAGTCTTCCAGAAGCTCCATCCATCTCCTTTGTCTCAAGTTTAAATCCCTCTGTTGGAAGATGTACTTCAAACTCTTATAGTCGGTGTATATCTCGCACACTTCACCATATAGGTAGTGTCTCCAGATTTTTAGTGCAAAGACTACAGCCGCCATTTCCAAATCATGGGTGGGATAGTTCTGCTCATGCCTCTTCACCGCCTTGAAGCATAAGCCACTACTTTTCCATTCCGCATAAAAAAACACCCTAGGCCAACTCTGAAGGCGTCACAGTACACGGTGTATCCTTCACCGCTCATAGGTAGTGTTAACACAGGGGCAGTGGTTAGACACTCCTTATCCTCATCATTATAACTGACTCTATCGAGCTCTCTTCCTGTCCTTTGGATCTTATCCACTTCCCTTTCCCTATTTTTGGTATTATTGGTATCTTTTCAACCTGCTGTACTTATTCCTTAATTTTAGTCCTATCTCATCCTTACACCTTTTCCTTCAAAGATGTATATCCCATCATCAACTTTAACTTTCTTTTTATTTCTTAGTCTTATCTTGATTACTAGTTTCATTACTTCGAGAATTCTAACCCTATGATTTACTCCTACCAGCACATTCTTCACCTTATGTAACACTTATAATTACCCATAGAGAATTTTTTTTTTTACCCCCTTTTTTCCAACTTAACTATCAGAACATTATCATTCCCTACCAGCCTTAGTAGGAAATTGCTTATCCTGGATGAATATGAGCCCCATAAACTATAAGTTCCATCTGAACTAAGACGGTTGTAGGAAATATGTGTCATGCCTTAATTCCAAACAAGATACTTCACGTGTTCATTCTTCTTAATATAATCATATATACTGCCCATAGCTTTCTAAACTTCAACCTCAAATTACCCATCAGCAACAATTTCATCTATTGAAACTCATCCATAAAATAGTACTTCATCTAGCTCATAGTTTAAAGCGAACATGAAGCCGTAGTAGCTAACTCAATTTAACTCCTGTCATTACTCTGATCGTCCTTTCATACTTAACACTAGGTATGTACTTACTGTCATTCTCATATCAGGAAATTGTATATGAATTGGTGCCTATCAAAATCTCAAATAACTAGGTCTCCTTGCCTCAGTCTCTGCTCCTTATATAACGCTCTGGAATCAAAAACACGAGCTAAACTTGAAAAGAAAGAAAAATATCCTCTATATTCAACTACGCCCGATTGTCCATATAATAACGTTTAACCTATGTTTCTTAGTCTCTCTTCAAATTTCATCATCTCCTAGCACAATTGTGCTCTACCTATAAGGTATCATCTGCATGAACCCTTTACTGTACCATCGTCCTTCCTGACATAATATTTTATAATTTATTAACTTTACTTATACTCGACCTATGATTCATATCTATCATCGTTTATATTGTGCCCTTAACCCTTGTTGAATCCTGAAAGATTTCTCTCGCTAATAGATTCTTTCAACACTAATTCCACCCTTATCTATGGTCATTAATTTGATCCTTAAACTTTCTAGTGATTTATTACCATCCATACTTGTTACTTTTTATTCTACCCCTACTGTTGCTCTGTTGTTATTGCTTCACTGCAAAGTGATTCTATTGATCACACTAAAAATGTTTGCCTGACATTCATAACGAACTTCTAACTACCTTCTCACTATCTCAAAAGTCTAACCTAAAATCTATGTGTCATTATCTATCATTCTTTTCCTCTCATCATACCTATTTGATCCCTTAGACTGACTTTTATTCAACTTACTGCTTACTAACTTCTCTTTCTCTACCTATTTAGGTAGTCCGCAATACCATCGCACACCTTCTAACATTTACTCATTATTATTGTATTCCATACCTCCATCACTTTTCTCACTAATGTGGTCCCATTTTGAGTTTTCCATCCTTGTCATTCTCCTTGCCAAGAATAACACTTAGCCTATCCTATATCTTAACTTTGTTCCTTTTATTATGCGCTCTTTAGGTTGTCCTTTCATTTATTTCCTTTGTCTTACCCAAAATAGAACTTGACTATTCTATCCCTGGTTCCATTCTTTTTCCTAACATAATAGCTGTACTTGCTAACTATATCTTTCGAGTCTCTATCGCGTTATCATATGTCCTGTGCTACTCGGTTGGTCCTTTGACCACTCTAGCTAGTACTTCCACTAGCATTTAGATTATATTGCATCTGCAATCAATTGTCCAAACTTTCATTCTGCACTTTCTTTATCCATTGGCCTTCTGTGATTTATCTTCGCTAATTTATTACTCTTAACACTATTATAATTAGATTATACTATTGTTTTGAATAATTTGAAATTAGAAAGGAACTCAGAAAATTATAAACATACTTTTATTTTATGATATATAAACTAATCCTATAGCTTACATAATAACCTTACCACATCGAGAACCGATTCGTAGTAATTTTATTTATTTGTTATTATTATTATTATCCATGTTTACTCAATTAGCCAAAACTTAAGGTTCCGGGCACCCAAACCCGTCATCCAATTCAAAGGATTTACATCCATCGTGATCTGATTATATATGATTCCTATAATGGAACTTGTATCCTCTCCAGGATACCCGAGCCAACTACTCTCTACCACACTCTACAGTCCCATCTGGGGCACTATTTTGTGGGTCACCATTATTAGTAATAACTTTCGATCCCTTCTGAAAAGATAGGACTATACCCTAACTTGCTGCAACAAAGGTACTACATTTACCACCTTGCCCAAAACCATGTCAAACTAATGTCTCTCTTATCATATCATAGCTCTGTAAATCATATATTCATAGTTTCGACCTTCTCTAGGTAGTAGGGTTGTACTTTTATTCCATACTGATACACACAAGGTATACTATGCTCACTAAGCTCTAAGCAAAATGTTTGTCATACTGCAAAAACCATCCAAAATTCCATACCGAAGACTAGATGGTCTCACTCTATAGGTGTCACCTTTACTTTGCAACTAGTCCGAAACCTCTGGTCTGATAGCAACTCTTACTGTAACTCTAGCTCATGCTAGGGTAACTGGGTCACTGACTCTAGTTACCACCCAACTGTGACCTTCGATATTCTAGCTCTAGATCCCTAACCAAGAGTTCCCAACTCCTTTGCAGATATAGAACTCTGTTCTAGCATTACTGTACCAAAACAGAGACAGTTTGCAACATCCTCATCATAAGCACTACAGGGAAGTACGCAGCTCTACACAATAATCTCATGTCGGTACTGTAATCTGCAGCTTACAGAACAGACATCGAGAATATTGTATAGTTACTACGATACGTCCTGGCAGACTAGGTCTCTTAATCTCTTATCTCTCTTGAATCTTCTATTATCATAAACTTATTCTGTCTGGGTCATCCACTGATGACTGCCAGCAATGGTATCCTCATCCTTATCTAGGGCAACTGTACTTTCAAGACTCACTTTTATGTACTTGTGCCTTGCACGAAATGGGCACACCATTTAAACCCATACTGACGAAAATATAGTATTTATTGGAGTACGTGTTTCCAAGGTAGATCTCAATAAGTTTGCTAAATCTATTTCATGTTTCTATGTACTCCACGAAAATCAAGACACTAACTGAGGTAATCTTATATTTCCCGAGGTATAACGTAGAATCTAGAAACAAAGAATTACAGGAAAAGACGAAACAGAATCCTATACTCCGCATGTGACTCCTAGTAGACTCTTCCCAACACTTTAGATGAACATTCCCTAAGAATCTGGAGCCTAAGCTCTGATACCACATTTGTCACGACCCAACCTATGGGCCGGACCGGCACTAGGACCTGGGCCAGCCTAAAGCCCCCGAGGCCCGTAGTAAGCCTAACTGTTCATTAACCCAACTCTAAGGCCCATTTGGGCCCAATTTCAAGAAACCAAACGGACAGAATCCGGCCATAAAATGGACTTTCCAACGGGGAGTTTTCGACTCACCCGACCTGTAAACATAATAAATACTCAATTGGGGAGCTCAGCTCACCCTCCACATACTCATATCCTCATAAAAATAAATGGGAGCTCAGCTCCCTCATCCAATCCATCAAACATACATATCATTATACGTTTACAGGTCCAACATGATAATAATATTACAGACCATAATCAAATAAATACTTCTAACACATGCGGAAATTCTAGGAGTAAATAAAATTACACAAATATTGATAAACAACCTGCGAAGGAGAAAAGCAGGTTAACAAAAATAAAATCCTCCTGTAGCCTGAAAAAAATATTGAACAGGAGTGAGCGTTCGACTCAGAGAGTAAAATATCAATTTTAACCATAATCTCTATAACTATCTAAAACTAATGCACCCTGTAGAGTGAAATGCAACATCAACATCATTTTCACATCATAACATCAAAAAGGTAATTTGGAGCACTCACGCACCCTGTAGCATCAATCATAACATATGGGAGCTGATCCCCTATCTGACTCTCTTAAATCCAACACAGTGCGTGAAGAACTCAAGCCGGACTTTCGCTTAATAAACCAAATCGAGGGTCCCAGCGAAGAACTCAAGCCGTGAATACCCCTCGAAGGATCGGGTCCCAGCGAAGAACTCAAGCCGTGACTACCCGTCCTATCCATAGTCCACACCACATCACACGCACGCTAACGCATGCACACTGCTCCAAATTACCACAACAACATCATGGCACTTTAACAGTTATCAATGCATCATAAATCGTGCCTAGAGTTTAACTACATAAATATTTACATATAAGTGATGCATGGGCATGCTGAATATATAATAATATCGAAATTACAATTAAAATTAATATTTTACTCACAGACTTGATGGTGGTCACTGAGGCGGCTGGGCGGAGGAAGAAGGCATTCGGCTCACTGACAATTTTATTACAATCATTTAATACAAATGACTCAATACAAATCAAGAAAAAACCCAATACGTCCTAAGTCATGCCGAAAATCCGGCAGAGTCTCCCCTATACCTAGGACCTACCCAACCTGTAAAAGGGCTCAAAACACACTTCTATATCCACAATCCATATATCCACAACTCAATCACATCACACAGCCCCTCCTGAGCCCATCAAATCAATCATCCATCACAATATGTAAAATTTCAATTTAGTCCTTATAATTGATCATTTTTGCAAAAACTGCTCAAATAAGCTCTAAAAATTATAAAACTCTGCCCCGCGGTCCTTAGAAATATTACTAAGCTATTGCAAAAAGAATCGTAATTTTCTAAGCTACCACGAATATTTTATGAATTTTTAATCCTATTTAAAAACTAAAAAATTACGAAAAAGCAAGGTTCGGGTTTACCTTTGCCGATTCTGACTTCGGGAACGTGCTCGGAATGCCTAACAATGGTGGGGTAGCCAAAATCTCGATCCAATTCCGAGACTTTTCCAAGATGTCGGTCTGTTCGCCTAAATTCACGAATCCCAGGACAACCGCCGAATTTCCGCGAATTGAGGATACCTACACGAAGCCCAATAATAATATATAAAAATCAGGGGTGTTACAAGTCCAACTCATGGTCTAAACCAAACCGTAGCCAGGTTTGCCTAGACTCTATCTATAATTGATTTAAAGCACAAAATATATAATAAAATTCATCTATTAAATATATATATCTCACATATTTATATCTTAAATTCATGTATGAATCAAATTTAAATAAAAATTTTTCCTATCTATTAAGATTTAGCATGGGCTTTTAGCGGACTTCTCACCTATAGTTATTAAAATTATCTTCCAAACTATAAAATTTAAAACTTAAATTTCACTTGAAAGTAAATAAATTAGAAAAAAAGTTTCTTTCTTCTAGCTTTGCATGTTAAAAGACATGGCATTTAGCTTTAGCGGACTTCATGGCATTTATTTTCTTTTCTTTATATTGTTAATCACCTTCTAAGCATGCATGTTATTGTTTTACGAAATTCTAAGGATTTGTGTATTTGTAATCAGCGCATTCCCTTTTAACTTTTATGAATTAATTTTCATTTTAATACAAAACTGTCCAAGAAAACCTAACTTCTCATGTACATGTTGTTCCATTAAAAAATATTCAATTTGTTAATTTAAAAAGAAATTAATAATAATTCTGCCATGCTGCACCCCTCAATATTTATAATATTGAAATTGAAATTATCCCTTGAGAAATTATTTAAAGTGTAATGATATTTAAAGAAATTTATATATATACATGGGGTCGGATTCCTTGAGTTGGAATTGGAATGTAGCCCATGGTCTATTAATTATTCGCCACTGAAAGTGGATTCCCATTATCCATCTCTAAAGTAATTCCCATGTTGAAAAGCAAGGTCCCATGATTAGACTATATTGCAACAGTAGAAATAAGATTTTTTTTTTTTTTTTTAAAAAGCTCACCTGATTTGTCCTATAAGGAAGCTGCTTGGGCCTTTGGCTGTCTTTTTCTCCCTAACGTAACAAAAATAAAAAATTTATCTATGACTCTTAATTTCAAAAAAAAAAAAAATTAAAATTACCTCATTCAACAAAACTCAAGAAAAATATGTGGGTTTAGAATTTTCTCTAACCAAAGAAGAATGGACCAACAATTCTTTACCCATCTACTTTTTACTGATGTGAAATTAAAATATTATAAATATTTAAAATATTATTTTTCTCAATAACAATTAATGCAATAAAATTTTGCTTATTAAAAAAGCAACAATTAATGCAATAATACAGACGAATCCTTTATCCGAAGTTCCTGCCTCAAGCACAAGCACATGGATTCTCGTGTCAAAAATTTTCGAATCAGGGAGTAAATGAAGAAAATTTCTTGGGATTTCCTAGGTTGTAGAGCCCGCCCTGCGCTTAAAATTGCCGATGCCTTGGAGATGGATACATCGACTTGGACGAACCATAGTTTGATGATGTCCTCAATGAAAGTAATAAACAAATTGATCTGATTATTATTTTGTATGAAGGATTTCTGAAATTTCTTCATTGTGATTCAATAGCATTTTGCCATTTTTGGAAATGACACTACAAATTTAGAAATTTTGTTCTGCTAATATTAAAGAATATATAAGAATTAAATTATATATAAAATTTAAAAATTCTCATATTTATATTTTAAATCTATAATAAATTAGAGTTAAATAATTTTTTTTCTGAAATTAAACATATTTACAAATAATTGTCACTTAAATTACTTAAATGATATGCAGACTAACTTCATTCAAAATGTTCTTGATAAAATGGAATCAATATTTATATTCCTATCAGAACTAGATAAAGAAGATAAGATAGAATAATGTGGAGCGTATGGAGTAGGGACTTGGCGAAGATGTTCTATAAAATCCTTGCTGGCATATTAGCAAGGCCATAGTACAACTTATCCTTAGTCCAGTCCAAGCCCTAATAAAGCCACTCCAAAGTCGCTCCTGCAAGATGGGTTTTTTCGTAAGAAACAAAGGAGTTCCTGTTTCAGATGTGCAGTTAAAGAAACTATTCAGTCGATTCGATAAGAACAATGACAATCGTCTGAGCAGGGAAGAGATAGCTGAAGCCTTCAGTCAACTTGGCGCATTTTTTCCTGGTTACAGAGCCGGGCGTGCGCTCGCCTATAATGATGCTAATGGAGATGGGTTCATCGACTTACATGAGTTCAATGATTTCGTAAATTACGCCCTCAGTAGGGGATTTGAATTAAAATTTTGATAACTTTCTACTTGTTAAATAAAGGGTATATTAGCAACAACTTGGACATGGACTTTCAATTATAAACCTGTTCTTGTTGTTTGCTAACAGAAGTTTTAGTTTGTATAGAACTAGCTACAGAAGGGAACTCATGCTTTGTTTCCCCATAATATCGTATTTAAGTTCTCATTAATGATAATATGTATATAATATCTGCTGTTATGATCATGGAAGATGGAAGGATGATGAGCATGTTAAAATTTCTATAGTCGAAACCCTTCTCCAAATATTCTCTACACATACAGCTTAAAAACAATCAATTTAACATGACTGAGCAAACGAAGAGAATAATATTTTACCCTTAACTTTATGACAATTTTTTCTGCAGTCTGGTTCTATTAATTTTTTTAAAAGTATTTGCCAGTCTAAAAATTAAAGAATTTTTATAATACACTTAATTCAAGAAAAAATTTAATGATGCAATCATTATTATTTTGTAAATATTTATCCTAATGAAATTCATCATAATTATTATTTTTTATATTTATGATCAACTTTCATACATTTGAAATTATGTATTTTCTCCCGGAGATTTTAAGAGTGTATTCTTTCATATTAATAAAGTAAATTTACAATAAATAATTGGAGAGTGCTTTTTAGAAGAGTTGAATCTAATATATGAAAAAAGAGACTTTTATTTTTATTTAATTGAATTAATTCTATTAGATATTATAATTGATGATAAAAACTAAAAATAACTATACATACAAATGGACAATCCTCAAAAAGCCCTTTAATATGAAGAAAAAGAAAAAACTAAGTCCGTCCCTTTACTTTCAAACGAGAGTTAAATAAATTTAAAATTAAGTTTTGAGTTAAATAAGTTTTTGTATTTGGTTAAATAAAATATTAATTTTTAATAATAAAAAATATATATTTTTTAATTTAAATATTAAAATTATTTATTATTTTTAATTAAAATAATTTAAAAACATGATAAATGAAAATTATTTAATATTAATATTATTATTTTTGTTAATATTTTATTATTAAAAACTAGAAAAAATAATATTTTAATTTTTTTAAAAAATGGTGTTTTATCTTAATTAGAAAATTCTATATCTAAAATTTGATTTTAAATTTATTTGATATCGTTTGAAAGTATAATGATTTATTTGATTTTTTTTTCTTAATATATAAATGGTAGAAAAATCAACAGAGATGCTGCGGATTTCATTAATGTACTTTGTGCTTAAGCAGAGTCCTTTTATGGGCCTTCTAGTGTAAGTATATACAGCACGTTTAATTGGACACTCATAACATGATATGAAGCCCACAAATGCATCGCTCAAATTAACTTCATAAGGGATTTGTCCATGAAGAAGAAAAATTACAGAATTAACGCAATCTTATTTTGCAAAAAAAAAAAAAAAAAAAAAACCCTTCTCCTAATCGATTTGAATGGAATGGATTTCTTTTATCACAACTTAATTTTGAATTGAATTTAAATGAAATGAATAAAATTCAGAAAAAAAAAAAAGAAATATCTGCTATTAAGTAAAAAAAAAAAAATTCATTACGTGAAATATTTCATACTTGTAGACTTTGAAGAGGGTTAAAGTACACAGCTTATTTTCGTAACTCTGAATCCTTATTTACAGATCACAAATGGAATGAAATTGAGTAGACAAGGAAAAAAAAAAAAAAAAAAAAGAATCAGCCATACGAAGAATATAGGAAAGCAGCAACTCTATATAAAGCACGAAGCAATATATATGATCACATATAGCATCGAAAATATCAGAAAAATTAAGCAAAATCAGAGCCCTATAGTGCGGTCGCGAAGATGCCCCTTTCTGTGCCGAAGTCTGTAAGTGGGTCTTATACGGAAGGGCAGCTGATGGCCTTCTTCAAAGAGCAAGATGTCAACGGCGATGGTCGGCTTAGCAAAGAAGAGATAAAGAAGGCGTTTCAACAACTGGGTTCTCGCCTCCCCGGATGGAGAGTCCGCCGTGCACTTCACCACGCCGACGTTAATGGTGATGGTAGCATCAGTCTGGATGAGCTTGATGAGCTTGTCAAATATGTTGGTAAAATAGGATATAGTATTCAGTAGAAAGCAATCTCTTGTTGCTATATCCTGTGCAAGAAATTAATTAAAGGGTTTTGTTATTATGAGAAAATAATGTTCCGTATGTAAGCTTAAGAATGTGCGATGGCTTGGAATAATTATACGATGCAATAATTATATGTACGATAAATATTTGCTAATAGAATTCATGTGAAATTTATTATAATTATTATTATTTTTTATATTTGCGAGTGAATGTATTTTTAAATTAATTTTATATATTAAAATTTAATTTTTTTAAGTAATTTTAATGCATACTTTATCACATATTAATTTGATATATTCAAAATAAATAATTATAAGATGTTCTCAAAATAAAGAAAAAGACTTCTATCCTTATCAATTAAGTTAATCTCATTAAATATCATAATAAATGGTGAAAATAAAATAATTATACATACAAATGCAAACTCATCGAAAAGCTCTTTAATATGATGGTAGAAGAATCTAGTGGGATGCTGCCTGGCGATTTTATTTCTGTGCTTTGGGTTTTAAGTGGAATCCTTTTATGGTCACCTATGGCAACTCTATATAAAGCTTGGAGTAAGCAACATATATGGTCATCTATAGCATCGAAAATATTAGAAAAATTAAGCAGAATCAGAGCCCCATAGTGCGGTTGCGAAGATGCCCCTTTCCGTGCCAAAATCTGTGAGTGGGACTTATACGGAAGGGCAGCTGAAGGCCATCTTCAAAGAGCACGATGCCAACGGCGATGGTCGGCTTAGCAAGGAAGAGATGAAGAAGGCGTTTCAACAACTGGGTTCTCGCCTCCCCGGATGGAGGGTCCGCCGGGCGCTTCACCACGCTGATGCTAATGGTGATGGTAGCATCAGTGTGGATGAGCTTGATGAGCTTGTCAAATATGTTGGTCAATTTGGTTATAGTATTCAGTAGAAAGAAATCTCTTTTTCTTGTTATACCCTTTGCAAGAAATTATTAAAGGGTTTTGTTATTATAAGAAATTAATGTTCCATATGCAAGTTTATGCATATGTGATCCAGCTTGTTGCCTGTTATAATAAGATTCAAGCTAGCTTAATTATACTACTACACTTGTATTTGATGTTTGTTTCTTTCACCCCCTTTATGTATGAAACTAGAATTTTATAAAAAATTCAATTCAATTAAATGTTTTTTATTAATTTTTAAATCTAATTAATAAAATAATTTAATTCTTTTTAATTTAAAGAATTTTTAATAAATAAATTTTAAAAATGATTTTTTTTTTCAAACAAAGCCTCATTATTTGATAATAATAACAACAATTAAACATTTTTCTTTAATTCAAAAAATTGGCTACATACAATTATACATGTGGATGGACCTTCAGGTTATGATCTTTTTGGCTTTTGTTTAAAGAAAATGATAATAATAAAAATAGTTTAAGAAGAAGAAGAAGCAGCAGCAGCTAGATTTCAAGATCTATCATTTTGCCCATTAATTTTGTGTGAGGTTCTTGATCATGGTCGTGAGCTATCGTGGAACTATGCATAGAACAAGAAATTAAGCAGTTGTTTGAATGCGCAATGAATGTTCTTTCTCTATTCATCCGTTCTGATGTTCCGACTCTATTAATATAAACCTAACATTATTCTATATATCTTAACACATTGTGTGCGTAATAAAATTCATAGTATGGATTATATGACAAATAGATATTATGCCACTTTAGGGAAAAATTAATTAATGAAGGAAGTTAGAAAGTTAAGGTGTCATTTTTTTTTTATCGATTTCAATTTAAATAATTTATAAATTGAAGGTTAATATTAAAAGATTTTTTTTTTAAATATTAATGTGAAATTGATTTTAAATAAAGCTGAATGATGAAAACAAAATTCTTATATAATCCACCCTAACTAATTTTATATTAAATTTTAATTATTATTGTTGTATAAGATTGAGCATCAATTTGATGATATAATTTAAAATTGACTTGTTTAAATTTAACTTCACTAATTTTTAATTTAATTTAAAAATAATTAAATAAAATTTTTAGAGAAATTAATACTTTATTTTTTATAATAATTTGATGAATAACCTGAAATGCTTAATATATTTCCCATAATTAAAGTGTTATGAAAAATTTTTTCTGAGATAAAATAAAATGATATATATATATATATATCTAAAGAAATTTGTTTAGAGTTGATAAGTTATTAACTCAAAATATAAATATGTGAGTGTCATCACTTATTTAATATATAAATTTTATTATATATATTGTGTTCTAAATTTATAATGGACCACCTCTATATAAAAATTTCTCATATATATTGTGCTAATTAAATAATTACAATTAATAGAAATACTAATCATAATGTAAATTTTTCTTATTTAAATTAAATCTATTATAGATTTAAAATATAAAATGTACGAGTGAAATTTATTTATTAAATATATAAATTTTATATATTTATATTTTATATTTATAATAAGACAGGTTGAAACAACAATTTCCCTTATAATGCAATTAATCCAAAGTTAATGATGTGGTTGAATCACTGCCGTAATCACTATCGGATTTCACAACTTGCAACGAAGAGGTGTCCATTTTCAGCGGATGATGCATGCGAACATCAAGAATAGAGTAAAGTTGCCAACTTGCACTTATTCCCAAATTTAAAGGATATAGTTGAATTATAACTAGGAAAAAATATACCATTCAAAACTATGGCATGAACGTAAATAATATTTCATAACAAATAATAAATGAAAAAAAAAAAAATAATGTGCGTGATACACGCGTACACATTGTGAGACATTGCTAATTAAACAAGGCCCATAAGATGCTTACCGTAGCCTCGCCCCTCGTGTTTCATGAAAGCTGAGCTAAAATGCATATAGAGATATGGCATCACGAGAGTGATTCTGAAGTATCAAATCACTGTATTAGAATCCGAATCCCATCAAAAGTGGATGTATAATTTAAGGCTTAAGCTTCCATTCAAGAGTCGGGTGCAAGATATATAATTCTTTTGACAATTAAGATTGTTGATGGCCATCCTTTCTTATATAGCTGATCTGCGCCAAGGGTCTCTTCTTAATTAATTATCACCAAGCCCTAATAATGTCTAGAATTAGATTCTTTTTTGCAAGAAATCATTTTCATGTTCTTTAATTTTGGTGGTTCTCTTGTAATAGAGAGCACGCTGCAGTAATAGTAAATTAATCTTAAAAGAAGTTTTTTTTAGATATTCCATAGGTTTTTTAGTCTAATAAATTAAAATTAATTATGTTCATGCTAAATCGGCTCACTAAAAAATAAAGTGCTTCCAATAAATATTATCTCTATTCACAAGGATCAAATACTCGATATATCTTAAGAAAATGTTTATGTTATTTTAACTCTCTCCATATATTCATCTTCATCCAAAATTGCAAATGATGATGAGACAGAAGGTATTTGTAACATCTCACCACTTGGTGAGAAGTGTCCCATATCGGTGGGACAAGAATAATAAAAAGTTTATGTGATCCTTATATAATTATTGTTGCAATTTTATTAACCATTTTAGGCTCGTGATTTAGGACTCAAAAATTATTTGAGTTAGTTGATGAGTGCTATAGTATTTACAATTATGTTAGTCACACTATAAGAAAAGGGTTTTTAAGAGAAAGAAAATCTCATCACTAAAAAATAATTTATCATCATAAAAATAAAATAATGATAAAAAAATTTCGTTGCATATTGTCATAATAGGCTTTATTATTAAAATTTTTACAGAATATAAAAGTGACCCATCACAATTGAGTTTTAATAAAAGTATATAATATTGATTGTTAAAACTTTACTTACAATTGTATCATAAAAGTAATCGCAACAGTAGTATTTTCACAATTGAAAATTATGAATTTATATTTCTGTGCAACTGTGACAAAAAAAATCTAGCTGTTATAAACCATTATTCCAAACTTTCGTGACCGTATACTCTAATTGTAATTTCTTTTATGAATAACAAGTTCAATATTGAATTTGTTTAAACCTAATTATTTACACAATTCAAAATATTTCAGAGTAGCCATATATGTTAGTTTAGTTTTCTCAAGCTCAGCAGCAATAGCATATAAACAAAATTTCCTTGTTTTAGGATTGGATTGTATATCTCTTCTCAGTTGCATTTTGTTGAAAACAAAATAGCAAATATGAATTAGATTTTGGAATGAAATTTCTTTAAATTTGAGGAAATTGAATAAAAAAAATTCAAACTATTGCTTTTATTAACGATTTTATCTGAACGTCTTAATTTTATCTAAATTTTAAAAATTTTTAACCAAAATTAAAATCAATTGACCGATAGGCAAATCACACTTAGACTATATATATTTATGAATGTTTTATAGAGCACCCTTCGGTTTTGTTTTACAAAATTTTCATGAGAGAAACCATATTATTTTCAAATTAATTTTCGATTTTGAGTAACTTTTTTTAAATTGAAAAGTTTGTTCAACTAATTAAAATTAAAACATTTCAATAAAATCATAAATTAACACAAATGTTTAAATCTTTTTGTCCAGTTGGCCTAAAATTTTTGAGACAGGATAATACTGTTGTGGATAAGCACGCCCTCATATACACAGAATTGAATTCTTCTTCTTCAAAGAAACCAAGAATTCGATTCTTTTTTAGTCTTTCTTTCGGTGATTCTTGGTATATTTGAAATAAAGAGCAATGGACCAAAATGAGACTGATTTGAGTAGCACTTATCCAGCATATATGCATGGTTCCGTAACAAAGATAAATTAATCATGCGAATTAATGATAAGATATATATTAGAGAAAGTCACTTTCAGCAATTATATATTACTAGTAAGTAAAATATCTTATCTTCGAAGAACAATATATATTGGAGCAGATTAAAAGGAATATTAAACAGTTGGAGAATCTGAAAGGCAAATCTCTGCTGCTGATAATTTTTATAGATGAAGAGATAAAAAAAAAAAAAGAAAAGAAAAGGTGCCACTTTTATTAAGATTCTCACTTTATAGAAACAAAAGCAAGGAAGAGAGAATCGCAACTATATATTGTCCCATTTGAATCAGTTGGCAGGTCCCAGTCATGCTAATTAATAATCAATTAAGATCTTCCAAATGAGATGAGTGACTTAATTAACCAATCGGTGCCCATGAAGTTGAGGATATGATGGAGAAGATAAGGAGGAATATTAATTAAGTGATACGAAGAATGAAAACTACTTTTTTATAGAATGCATGAGACGAGAGAGACGAGATACTATAAATTTGAGAAACCCTGATGAACTTGTGTGCCACAAAAACTATAGAGAAAGAAAGTAGCAAGATATACATAAGCTTTCTGAGAATAATTAACGTTAGTCGCTGGCTATCATGGCAATCCAGGTCCTGCACAAGGGTTTGTCTCCAGTTCCAATCAGGACTATGGAGGATTTTAAGAAGTGGTTAAAAACATTTGATGCTGATAAAGACGGTAGGATAAGCAGAAAAGAGTTTGAGAATGCTATCCATGGGCTGGATGGAGTATGGTTTGCGAAGTTGCAGGCATGGTTGCAAGTGCACTCTGCAGACACCAACCGCAATGGATTCATCGATGAAGATGAATTGGACAACCTTTTGAAGTTTGCACAAAAGCACTTTTCTGTGCAAGCTTAAGCATGCTTAGTTTGCATAATTAAGTTGCTGCTACTTGCTAGCTAGTTGGCCACCTTCTTATTTTACTTGTCTCTTGCATGCTTACTTTTAAGAAAAAAAAAATGTATATAAGAAGCTTAATTAATAAAGTGGCTTAAAATAAGGTTATTTACAGTTATGTTAATTTCTGAAAAATTATATGGGACTGCCAATAATGGTGATTCTTGTAGATGTGACAACACATTGTTTGTTAAATTATATTTCCAAAAGGCTATTAATTTTGCATTTAAAGAAAATATTGAACGCCATGTTCAATAGGAATCAATGAAGTAAAATTAGTAATTAAAAGCAATTTCTAAAGCTTTGGGTTTGTCTACCAACATCCGATGTGTCAACAGTTTTGATGAAATTATTGTTGAATCGAATTCAAAAATTGCTATCTCCTGGGTTAAGAACCTTAATTCAGCACCATGGAGAGCCACCTCTATTATCAACTCCATTATTGCAGCTTCTTTGCGCAGCCTTCCTCATGTGGTTTTCATTCACACTCTAAGGGAAGCCAACTCTGTTGTTTCGAGATTCTGATCATATTGCTTTCATCAGATTTTGCTTGGAAGCCTTGGGGTGCCGCTGGGTTCTTTTTTTTCAGTTGATGATCTGGTTCTAATGGTTTTGGGCTCTATGGTGCATCCTTGTTCTGGTTCTGCTTTGGGGTCACCATATTCAGTATCTGGTTTCTTCCCTTTTGCAATTTTTTCCCGGGCATCCTATTTCTTTGCTGTTGGTCATTAGGAGTCCTGTTATTGATTTGGTATGCCCTTGTAGTGGACTTGTGATGCATACATTTTGCATAATCATTTAGGTTTAATTTCATAGCCATTTTATTTGATTATTAGTCACTTTTAGCTAATTTCATTAGTTATTTAGTTAGTTTTTCATAATTGTCAATTTTGAATTAATTTGTAATTTTTTACTTTGTTTTGTAGGAAAAATGGTGTTTTTGAAGGACTAAAAAGAAATTTTGCCATTGAGGAGTGACTTCTACAGCCAAAGATATCAAAAACAAGTTTTCAAGTTGAAATATGCATTGACAAAATTGCGCATAACTTGCCGCATAAGCTATGTAGATCTGCATGAGGAGAAGAAATACTGTTCCAACACCTGCCGAATTGTGCATAAGGAGAGTGCATAGCTTATGCAGATTCACGCCTCCCTTATGCACTCTCACGGAATTGTGCATAACCTATGCGCCAAGTCATGCAGTTTCGCATAAGTGAACCAGAAACGAGCCGAAAACTGCATAAGGGACTGCATGACTTATGCAGTCCACTTATGCAGTCCCACAAAGAGTTCATTAATGAGCTGACAGAAGATTCCCTCAGAAAATCCCTCCTCAAACACATCATTTTAGGGTTTCATGTCAGAAAAAGCTATAAAAAGGACCCTTATCCCATTTTAGAAGGGAGGAAGCAAGTAGAGGAAGAAAAGGAATAAGGGAGGCAGCAGCTGAAGAGTCACAATCATCTCCCACTCCATTTCCAACCAGATTTGGAGATTTCTTTCTTTTTTTATATTTTTCCTACATTTCTAGTGTTTAGTTTCTTATTTCTTAGTTTAGATTAAAGCTTTATTTCCTTATAAACTTAGAATATCTTGTAAACATTATGGATAGTGAGTAGTTTTACCTTAGATTCTGGAGTAAGGGATGTAATATTTGAGATATTTTGTGGATTTTGATTGGGTAATCCATATTTTGTGATCTTAATGAGTTTTATTCATTTCTTGTGTGCTTAATGACATGCTTAGTGTAGGATCCCATTAAGTGATGTTCTTAATCCATGGTTGAGGCACCGAAAGGAGATGGCCTTGTGATAGATAATCAAGAAATTGAACTTAATTAACTTAGATATAGAAATAGACTAAGGATTAAGAGGATTCACAGATTAATTAAAGAACTTAATGGGTCTTAATTAACTCTAACTTCACGAAAGTCGGATTAGATTGATTAAGACACTCTTTATCTCACTCGAAAGGGAATTCAAAGGATTTAAGAATTAATCTCCTTAAAATCCGTAAGTTCCACAAGATTGGATAACCAATTTAAAAAATCCCAAAATAGCTTGAATATGAAATCCCGAACTCCGGAATCGCCTTTTTATCATTGTTAATTTCTAATCGAATTTAATTACTTGCCATTTTGAATATTGCCATATTTGAATTTGCTTATTTTAATTTGATGCAAAATTTAGTTAAATCATTACATAGTTGAATTGATTATTGATTTTGCACATATAGATTTCATTCTCCAATACCCATTAATTCATTGCTTTAATTTCAAAAATAGTTCAATTTAGTCAACTTTTTATATCAAAAATTCAATCATTAACACAACTTCTCGTGGGAACGATATCTTTTCTATATTACTTGTACGACCCGTGCACTTGCGGTTGGGCCACATCAAGTTTTTGGCGCCGTTGCCGGGGAGTTGTTTGTTTAAGATTGAATTCTTGATTATTTTAGTTGTTTATAGTTTTATTTTTGTTAACTTTTCATTTTATGTTTGTTTGTTCTTTTTCAGGTACTTTTAATCTTTTATGAGAAGAGCTAGAAGCACAAGTGACACATCTTACTGTTCAATCCTGAAATTGAGAAATTTTGTAAAGCCAACAAGAAAGAAACCAGAAAAAGAAAAGAAGCTTTGAGAGAAACTGAATTAGAAGCAGACATGGCTGATGAAAGAATTAGAATTGGTGTTGGTAATGCTGGAAATGATCGAAACAATGAAAATGCAGCCCAAGGTGAAGAGGTTGTAAATGCTAATGTGCCTAGGGGAAGTATGATGGATCATGCTTTTCCTCGTTTTGATGACTTGAGAGAGAGCATAGCAAGACCAAGGATTGATGCAAATAGCTACAAGATGGATTTTGGAGTTCTTCAAATGATTCAAAATTCTCGATTTGGGGGACATCCTTCCGAAAATCCACACACACATCTGAAGAAGTTTGCTATGATTTGTGATATGCAAAAACAACCTGGAGTATCTGATGATGCAGCAAGATTGAAGCTATTCCCATTCTCTTTGAAGGATAGAGCATTGGATTGGCTTGATTCTTTACCTCACAACTCCATTACAAATTGGGAGCAACTCACTGATGCATTTCTTGCACAATATTTTCCACCTGGAAAAACTCAAGAATTGAGGAATCAAATGACAGCTTTCAGACCAAGAGAGGATGAAACTCTTTATGAGTCATGGATGAGATGGAAGGAATTAGAGAGACAATGCCCACGTCATGCCATTCCGAAATGGATGATAAATCAGAATTTTTACACCAATGTCACTCCTGCAATTAGAGGGATTATTGATGCTCAAACAGGAGGAGAATTTATTATGAAGCATGAAATGAAGCTTATGAGCTATTGGAGAAAATTGCAAAGAACACTCATCTTTGGAGTAGTCCAAGAGGACCAGCTCCAACTCAAAAGAGGCAAGTTGCTGGAATGTATGACCTTGATCCATTCAACATGATTAATGCAAAGTTTGATGCACTTACAAATGTTTTGGCTAAGAAGATGGAAGATTTGAGTATGTTGGTTAGTTCATCATCATCATCTGGAAGTTCACAACAAGTTGCTTATGCAGAGGGAACTACCAGCTGTGGAGTAGACTATGGAGAGCAAGCTGCATATGTTGGTAATTATGGAAATAAACAAATGGGGAATCCTTACTCTCAAACTTATAATCCAACTTGGAGGAATCATCCTAACTTTTCATGGGGAAATCAACAAGGTCAAGTTCCAAATCAGAATTTTCAACCACAACAGCAACAAGGAATTCCATATCAGCAAAATAGGCAACCATTGCCTAATTTTCAGCAGAAAAATGTGAATCCTCCACCAAAACAGCAAGAACAAAGTTCCACTACAGAAGCTTTATTGCAACAGATTCTTGCTAACCAAACTAAGCATGATGAGGAGATGAGAGAGATGAAAGCAAGGCTAGAACAGATGCAAACATATAACAGAATGCTGGAAAATCAGATTGCACAACAAGCATCTTCCTGTGTACCAAGTCTTTTGGAAAACTTCCAAGTCAACAGGAAAACCCAAGAGAGCAGTGTCAAGCTATTACTTTAAGAAGTGGGAAAGTTGTAAATAATGAGAAGAGTGAAAAAAATGAGAAGAGTGAAAATAGTGAGAAGAGAGAAAATGAGAAAGAAACTGATGAGAGTGAAAAACAAGAGAGTGCAGAAAAATGTAAAGAGAAAATTGAAGAGAAGGAAGAGAAGTATATACCTCCAGAGCCCTACAAGCCACAACTTCCCTTCCCACAAAGATTTCACAAAGCCAAGCTTGATAAGTAATTTGGAAAGTTTTTAGAGGTTTTGAAGAAGCTATACATAAATGTGCCATTTGTTGATGCTCTTTCACAAATGCCCTCTTATGCAAAATTCTTGAAAGAAATTCTCTCAAACAAGAGGAAACTTGAAGATCATGAAACTGTAGCTTTGACAGAAGAATATAGTGCTATCCTCCAAAGGAAACTTCCTCCAAAGCTCAAGGACCCAGGGAGTTTTTCAATTCCATGCCACATTGGGGAATCATGCTCTACAAAAGCTTTATGTGATTTAGGGGCTAGTGTTAGCCTTATGCACCTCTCAATATATGATAAGATCAATATGGGAGATCTTAAGCCAACCCACATTTCTCTTGATTGTGACAGATCAATTAAGTATCCTGAAGGGATTTTGGAGAATGTGCCTCTGAAGGTTGGGAAGTTCTATATACCTGTTGACTTTGTCATCTTGGACATGGAAGAGGATTCTAATATTCCAATTATCTTGGGAAGACCCTTTCTAGCTACAGCAGGAGCATTGATTGATGTTAAGGGAGAAAAATTGACTCTTAGAGTTGGTGAAGAGCAATTGGTTTTCAATATTAATAACACTATGAAGAAGCATCATTCTGAAGCTGATACTTGCTTGAGAGTTGATATCATTGATGAGCTGGTTGAAGAACACTTCAGAAAGAAATATCCAGAAGATCCACTTGAAAATTGTTTGGTTCATGGAGGAGGCATAGACTATGACAACCCTCATGTGGCTGCATATGCTCAACATTTAGAGGGAAGTCCACCATTCATTTCTGCTCCAGTTTTTCAACTCACACAAAAGGAAAAAGCAGAATCTAAGCAACCATCATTCAAGGAAGAATATGCACCTAAGGTAGAACTTAAGCAACTTCCTTCTCAGCTCAGGTATGAATTTCTTGGCACCAATAACACTTATCCAGTAATTGTAAATGCAAATTTAAGTACCTTAGAGGCTGATAAGTTGTTAAGAGTGTTGAGACAATTTAGGAAAGTCTTAGGATATACCATAGATGACATTAAGGGAATAAGCCCACACTTTTGCATGCATAGAATCAGTTTAGAAGAAAATTGTAAACCATCTATTGAACATCAGAGGAGGTTGAACCCAAATATGAAAGAAGTTGTTAAAAAGGAAATTTTGAAGTTGCTTGATGCAGGGATCATATATCCTATCTCAGACAGTACTTGGGTGAGCCCAGTACATGTTGTCCCAAAAAAGGGTGGAATGATAGTGGTCAAAAATGAAAATAATGAATTAATTCCCACTAGAACAGTGACTAGTTGACGAATGTGCATAGATTACAGAAAATTAAATATAGCCACTAGAAAAGATCATTTTCCACTTCCCTTCATTGATCAGATGTTAGAAAGACTGGCTAGGCATTCTTATTTTTGCTATTTAGATGGATATTCAGGTTTTTTTCAAATCCCTATCCATCCAAATGATCAAGAGAAAACTACTTTTACTTGTCCATATGGAACCTTTGCTTATAGGAGGATGCCATTTGGGTTGTATAATGCACCAGCTACTTTTCAAAGGTGCATGATGGCAATCTTCTCAGATTTCATTGAAGACATAATGGAGGTTTTTATGAATGATTTTTCTGTTTATGGATCTTCATTTGACATATGCTTGGCTAACCTTTCTAAAGTTTTGCAGCGATGTGCAGATACTGACCTGGTGTTAAACTGGGAAAAGTGTCATTTCATGGTTCAGGAAGGGATAGTGCTTGGACATTTGGTATTTAACAGAGGAATAGAGGTTGATAAAGCCAAGATTGAAGTGATAGAGAAGATGGCTCCTCCTACCAATGTCAAAGCAATTCGAAGTTTTCTAGGACATGCCGGGTTCTACAGACGCTTTATCAAGGATTTTTCTAAAATAGCCAAACCTTTGTCTAATTTGTTAAGTCATGACATACCATTTGTATTTGACCAAGAGTGTTTGGATGCCTTTTGCAGGTTGAAGCAAGCTCTTATCACTGCACCAATCATGCAACCACCTGATTGGAGCCTACCTTTTGAAATTATGTGTGATGCTAGCAACTATGCAATTGGAGCTGTTCTTGGTCAAAGAAAGGACAAAAAGGCTTATGCTATTTATTATGCTAGTAGAACACTGGATGAGGCTCAAACAAATTATGCAACAACTGAAAAGGAATTTTTAGCAATTTGTCTTTGCATTGGAAAAGTTCAGACCTTATATTATTGACTCAAAGGTGGTTATATTTTTAGATCATGCAGCCATCAGGTATTTGCTCCATAAAAAGGAGGCTAAACCTAGGCTCATTAGGTGGATTCTGATGCTACAAGAGTTTGGTTTGGAGATTAGAGATAAGAAGGGAGCTGAAAATGTTGTTGCGGATAATCTTAGTAGGTTGAAATTGGATGATGAAGAAATGGATGAAATCCCTATTGATGAGTTTTTCTTGGATGAACAACTTTTCTCCCTTGTTGCTAAATTACCTTGGTATGCAGACCTGGTGAATTATCTATCTTGTGGAGTTTTGCCTCTAGGAATGACATGGCAACAAAAGAAAAAGTTTTTGCATGAGGTAAAATTTTATAGATGGGATGATCCTTTACTCTTTAGGAGATGCTGTGATGGTTTAATAAGGAGATGTATTCCTGATGAGGAGACACAGAGTATTATGCATCATTGCCATGCTTCTGATTATGGAGGACATTTTGGAATCTCTAAAGCAATAGTAAAATTTTGCAAGCTGGTTTCTTTTGGCCAAATCTTTTTAGGGATGTGAGGAAATTTGTGTTAGAATGTGATAAATGTCAAAGGAGTGGAAATTTGTCAAAAAGAGATCAAATGCCCTTGAATGATATTCTTGAAGTAGAATTATTTGATGTTTGGGGAATAGATTTTATGGGGCCATTTCCTCCTTCATTTGGTAATAGATACATCCTAGTTGGGGTTGACTATGTGTCAAAGTGGGTGAAAGCTATTGCAACTCCAACTAATGATGCTAGAGTGGTAGTGAAATTCTTGAAGAAATTTATCTTGAGTAGATTTGGAGCTCCTAGGGCTATAATTAGTGATGGTGGTTCACATTTTTGTAATAAGCAATTTGAGAGCTTAATGAGGAAGTATGGTGTAGTGCACAAGATAGCTACCCCATACCACCCTCAAACTTCAGACAAGTTGAAATTTCTAACAGAGCTCAAACATATCTTGGAGAAAACAGTGAGCAATTTTCGGAAAGATTGGTCTGTCAAACTAGATGATGCTCTATGGGCATATAGGACTGCTTACAAAACCCCTATAGGAACTACTCCCTTTAGGTTGGTATATGGTAAGTCTTGTCATTTACCTGTGGAACTAGAACATAGAGCATATTGGGCCATTCAGACCTTGAATTTTGATCTCAAGCAAGCTGGTGAGAAAAGGCTATTACAATTTAATGAGCTTGAAGAATTGAGGATGGATGCTTATGAAAGTGCCCGTATTTACAAAGAAAGAACTAAAGTTTGGCATGATAAGCACCTTAGGAAAAAGGAATTCAAAGAGGGAGATTCAGTTTTGTTATTCAACTCAAGATTGAAATTGTTCCCTGGAAAACTTAAATCAAGGTGGACTGGTCCATATAGAGTTTCTAAGGTTTTCCCTTATGGAGCAATTGAAATTTGGAGTGAAAAATCTGGGAATTTTAAGGTCAATGGGCATAGATTGAAACATTGCATAACTGGAGACCCAATAAAAGGAGCAAGCTGTTACAAGCTCTCCAATCCCTCACCAAATGTCACTGAAAAACATGAAAAGTCCAGCTAAGGACTATAAATTAGCCCTCTTGGGAGGCATCCCAAGTCCTTTTATTTTGTTTTTGTTGATTTACTTTTATTTACATTGCTTTTGTTTTTATCTTAAATCTCCCCAAATTCAATTTTTGACATTGTTAAATCTTGTCCCTTGTAGATGTATTTCAATGGAGGAAGGTTGGTGAACTGCTGGGGAGTGACCCTTAACCTGAAATTATGTTCTTTAAATCTCCTACAAATTGATTGATTTTTACTGCATAACCTGTGCAGGGGCTGCTATCTGGTTTATGCAGAGGAAAAATGACATTTTGCAGCAAGGAAGGGTCTGCAGCAGATGATTTATGTTCTGGGTGAGGTTGGGTGTGTAACTTTTAAGTATTTGTGCTTATAATGTTAATATGGTGGTAAGTGAGTCACTTTTACAGTTTTGAACTTATTTGGGTTGTGGGATTCAAGGTGGATATGCTGCATTTCCTTGGCATAGCTTGGGGAGTCATTTCATCATTTGTGAATAGATGCAACTTTATGCAGATTTTATTGAGTTTTATGTGCTAAAGGTTGATTTGCAGAATTTGAGTCAAAATGGCATGGTTCGCAAAGGACTTTTATGCAAGATTTACTTCTACAAGCTTGTGTGATGCAATTTTGATAAACTTTGTATATACTGATGTGTTTTTTATGACAATTTCGCATGATTTATGCTTCATAGAATTATATTTCTTCATTCTAGGGTATTTTTCACACTTGCAAATCATTTTCCATTGTAATCTCAATCTTGTTGAATTGTGCATAAGCAACTGCATAGCTTATGCAATCCTGCATAACCACAATTCTTGTAACTCTGCATAGTCACATTTTTGTCAAATTTCAAACCTACCGAGACTTGCATAAGTGTGTGCATGACTTATGCACTTTTGCATGACTTCAAATCCTGCATTTTCTCTCTCTGCCGAGATCTGCATAAGGGGAGTGCATGACTTATGCACTTCCGCATAATCGAAAACTCTGAAACCCAAAACTTGCCGAGAGGTGCATAAGCAGAGTGCATGACTTATGCACTTCCGCATGATCACACTTTCAAAAATTCAAAACCTGCCGAGAGGTGCATAAGCAGAGTGCATGACTTATGCACTTCTGCATAACCACAAACTCTGATTTTCAAAACTTGCCGAGACCTGCATAAGGAGGGTGCATGACCTATGCACTTCCGCATGACCACCAACCCATAATTTCAAAACCTGCCGAGAGGTGCATAAGCAGAGTGCATGACTTATGCACTTCCGCATGACCGAAAACTCTGAAAACCAAAATCTGCCGAGAGGTGCATAAGGGGAGTGCATGACTTATGCACTTCTGCATGACCTACTTCTCTGAAATCCAAAACAGGCTGAAACGTGCATAAGTTAGCGCATAAGCTATGCACTCTTGCATAATCAGATTTTCACATTTTTTATCACCCACCGAACCATGCATAAGAGAGTGCATAAGTTATGCACACTCACTTTTCACTTATGCAGTTTTTACACAAACCCTGTTCAAATCAAATTTCTTTTCGGCAACCATTTTTCCCACCTCCACTTCCCTACTCTTCTGTTCACGACTGTCCTTCCACTTCTATTTCTCCCTGCATTTTCCCTCTTATTCTTCTCCACTCATCTTTCCGCTGCATTAACCCTAGCTACCATTCGCATCTTTCATCTTCTCCCTCATCTCCTCCATCCTCACCATCGGGAACCATGGAGTCGCCCCCTCATTCTCCTCAAACTTCCCCTCTCTAGGTTTCGCCATTGTCAATGCGGCCTCCCAACCCCGATTCCCCTCCACAATAAATACCTCCACCACCTTCCACAGCCACCTACAAGCGGAAAATTAGGTCGAAATCTACGCGACCCATTGCTTCCGCACCTCCTCTCTCAAAGCGTAAAGAACCACCCACCATCCCAATGTCAGAACCTCCACCCAAAAATCCGAAAACTTCAGCCTCCACACAAGCCAAATCACCCTCTTCCAGCAAAAAGCAAACATCAGTAGCATCCCAGGTATCAAAATTACCATGGCCCCTTCAGGATACAACACACAAGGCAACCTTTAAAAGACTTAAGGAAAGGAGGGTGCAACCCACTAGGTATATTTCTGCTGACTCTCTCCAATCACTTGGTTTATTTGACAATGTGGTTGCCTATCTTGATGGTATGGGTTGGATGGAATTTGTGCACAAGCAAGAAATTGTTTATCCAGCTTTAGTTTTGGAATTTATCTCCTCATTCTCTGCCACCCTGAAATTACATGATGTAGATTTTAAGCCAACTATGAAATTTAGATGTTTGGGGCAAAATAGAGAGTTATCATTGGATCAATTTCATAGCATTCTTGGTTTTGCAATTGATGGGCTATTTAGAGTGCCATATACAGGGGTAGAGGTAGCACACAAAGGTATTTGGAATGCTGTCCAATTTTGGAGAATTATCACAAACCAACCTCAGACTTTTTCTGCTGGCAGATCAAAAACCTCTCAAATACTAGACCCTGCACTTAGGTTTATTCATAGGCTGATTGCTAGCACTATCTTGGGTAGAGGGACTAGTTCTGGTGCTGTTGGGAAATCTGAATTATTCATGTTATGGTGTGCTTTTCACAAGGTCAAGGTTTCTCCTGGTTATTTCTTTTGTGAGCATGTGTTGCATATTGCCACCAAATCCATAGGTGACATTGTCTTGGGTGGGCTCATAACTGTCATAGCCAAGCATTTTGGTTTTAATCCTGAAGAGCATCCAATACCAGTACTTGTAGACACCTTATATTTTGATGCTACACACCTATCCAAAACAGGATTCAGCCTGCCACCTTCTGACACTCCACAACCAACAACAGAAACTGAACCCACTGCACAACCAGAGAGACCATCTGTCCCACCAGTCCAACAACATTCTGCTGAACCTGCCCCACCCTCTCAGCCTGCACAGGACACCCCAGCAGCTTCTGCACAAACTACACCTCCTGCAGCTGACCCTTCTTCATCCACAGCCCCTCCTGCCTTCAACACTAAAGCCTTATTCACCTATCTTGAAAGGCTTAGTGATGATATATACTTTGTGGATAGGAAACTTGACACTGGTCTTGATACCCTCAAGGATCGACATGATCAACTATTTGACCTTGTCATGGAAACCAGGGACAAGCAGAAAGAATTGAAGGAGATGATGAAGCAGCTCATGATCTTTCTGGGCATGCCACCTCCACCTCCATCACCTCCTCCAGCACCATCATTTCGACAGCAGCCAGATGCAACCAGCCCCTTAGCAACATCTATGGACAAGGGCAAAACAATAGAACTAGATTAGTTTTTGTTTTACTTTTGTTCAAACTTGTAGGACTTTTTCTTTGTAAATATGTTCAAACAATTGTAGTTTGTTTTGAATTCTGTTTGTTTATTTTGAATTAGTTTGTTTTGAATTCTGTTTTTCTTAAAGTTCTATTGGATGGCCATTACATTAGTTCTTCATTGATTTTCATTGCCTTTACTGCCCTTTTGTGCATAATTGTCCATATATTGTATATTTTTGCATGCTTCTACTGGTGGTTGCACATTTTTCCTTGCTAATCATCATGCAGCAGCTTTTGAATATACTGCACAGGCTGTGAATTCCCTTATGCAATTATTTTGCATAGCCTGTGCAGCCCTTTATGCCACTTATGCAGAACTGCACAGGCTGTCATCCCCTTATGCAAATGTCCTACATAGCCTATGCAGCCCTTATTGCCACTCATGTAGAACCGCACGGCTTATGCACCCTACTTATGCACATGTTCTGGACAGCACTTTACTCTGCATAACCTGTGCAGCTTCTTATGCATCCCTTTATATCTTGAATTCTCATCTGCTCTATACCAGGTAACTCTTTCTTTTTGCTTTTAATTTTCACTAATCCTGGTTCTTCCCTTTGAGTTTTTATACTACACTGCTTGAGACATTGAGGACAATGTCTAATTTTGAGTTTGGGGGTGCACATTTTGATTTTTGCTTTGCTTCATTTTTCACATTTTAAGTATAGGAGCATCTCATCCCATTCCATTTACATATATTGTAAATATTTTACATATACATCCTTACATACATATACATAACACATTTACACACACATTATACATCATTTACATACACATTATACATCACTTAGAAATTGTACACATTGCATACAAATAGATTTCCTCCATTTAGTTAATGCATTGTTCATTTTTAGGAATCATGCATCATGCATTAAAATCTTTTGCCAAATCCCTTGAGTATTGAAAAGTTACCTATGAGAGTGATTTGACTTACCTTTAGTTGGGTTTGTGGATTGAAAGTTTCCTAAGAGGTGCAAAGTTTTGAAGTGTCTATCCCTTGCCTATGTCTTCTTAGCCAAAAAGCCACCCAACTAGTCCTTTAGAGATTGGAGTGTTTAGAGGGAGTTATTGGATATAAGGTAGTCAAATGATGTCTCACCAATCTTAGAACAAATTTTCTAAACCTTTCAAGGCGAAATACCAGCTTGTACTTGATGAGAGAGATGATTAGGTATTCTTTTATTTAAACCTTCTCATTTTAAACCTTTGACCCTTTTTCCTAATTAAAATTGACCCTTGCAAACCCCTTTGAGCCTTTTTATCCCTAATTTTTCTTGAAATCCTTATTGCTACCTAGCCAATGAACCAAACACTCCACCCCTTTTCATGAGGATAATTGAATATTAGGTACACTTTATAATGAGTTATTCAAAAAAAAAAAAAGAAAAAAATATACAATAAAAGGGAGAAGAAGTGCTTTTCATCTTGTAAAAATGCTAGTATATGTGCTTTTTACTATTGTCATTCAAAATGAAAGAAATCCACCCAAAATATTAAACGAAATGAGTTTGGGGGTGGCAATTTTAGGGACAATCATTAAAAGAAAATGCAAGATACAAGTTTAAAGTATCAAAATGTCCCTCCATTTTTATGTGTTTTGTAAACTATGCTAGCACTTGACAATTCTCATTGTGTATTTCTCTCCTCCATATATATAAAAAAAAAAGAGAAAAAGAAAAAAATATAATAAAATAAGAAGTGTACCTTATGTTGTCAAGATTGAAAATATTCTCATGCTTTGAATCCTTTTTACCCATCTTTCTTCTTAGCCTCATTTTGAACCCCATGACCCCATTACATCCCTAAAAAGACCTTTGATCTCTTGATAGTACTTGCTACATTAGTGGAGATGGGAGTGGGGAATTTGCCTATGGGATTGAAAAACTATTCATTCATTCATTCAATTCCATCATTCCATATAGAGACACTTTGACTATTGATTGTCCTAGAATTCCTTTTGAGCATGACTCTCTCTTTTGATTGGTTGGTTTGGGAATTTTGAATGATAATTGACTTGATGGCTAAGCGATGAAAGCTTGGATAAGCACTAGATTCTTTGCATTTTAAAGGATGGATATATGGATTGTTGGTATGGCTAAAGGGGTGTTAAGTTACTTTAATAGGTAATTTTCATAGCTCTTTGGATAAGGCACCCCTAAAAATTTTGCATCACATTTTAAAGTTTGCTTGAGGACAAGCAAAAGCTTGAGTTTGGGGGTATTTGATGCATACATTTTGCATAATCATTTAGGTTTAATTTCATAGCCATTTTATTTGATTATTAGTCACTTTTAGCTAATTTCATTAGTTATTTAGTTAGTTTTTCATAATTGTCAATTTTTGGATTAATTTATAATTTTACTTTGTTTTGTAGGAAAAATGGTGTTTTTGAAGGACTAAAAAGAAATTTTGCCATTGAGGAGTGACTTCTACAGCCAAAGATATCAAAAACAAGTTTTCAAGTTGAAATATGCATTGACAAAATTGCGCATAACTTGCCGCATAAGCTATGCAGATCCGCATGAGGAGAAGAAACACTGTTCCAACACCTGCCGAATTGTGCATAAGGAGAGTGCATAGCTTATGCAGATTCACGCCTCCCTTATGCACTCTCACGGAATTGTGCATAACTTATGCGCCAAGTCATGCAGTTTCGCATAAGTGAACTAGAAACTAAAAATCGCATAAGGGATCGCATGACTTATGCAGTCCACTTATGCAGTCCCACAAAGAGTTCATTAATGAGTTGGCAGAAGATTCCCTCAGAAAATCCCTCCTCAAACACACCATTTTAGGGCTCCATGTCAGAAAAAGCTATAAAAAGGACCCTTATCCCATTTTAGAAGGAAGGAAGCAAGTAGAGGAAGAAAAGGAATAGGGGAGGCAGCAGCTGAAGAATCACAATCATCTCCCACTCCCTTTTCCAACCAGATTTGGAGATTTTTTTCTTTTCTTATATTTTTCCTACATTGCTAGTGTTTAGTTTCTTGTTTCTTAGTTTAGATTAAAGCTTTATTTCCTTATAAACTCAGAATATCTTGTAAACATTATGGATAGTGAGTAGTTTTACCTTAGATTCTGGAGTAAGGAATGTAATATTTGAGATATTTTGTGGATTTTGATTGGGTAATCCATATTTTGTGGTCTTAATGAGTTTTATTCATTTCTTGTGTGCTTAATGACATGCTTAGTGTAGGACCCCATTAAGTGATGTTCTTAATCCATGGTTGAGGCACCGAAAGGAGAAGGCCTTGTGATAGATAATCAAGAAATTGGACTTAATTAACTTAGATCTAGAAATAGACTAAGGATTAAGAGGATTCACAGATTAATTAAAGAACTTAATGGGTCTTAATTAACTCTAACTCCACGAAAGTAGGATTAGATTAATTAAGCCACTCTTTGTCTCACTCGAAAGGGAATTCAAAGGATTTAAGAATTAATCTCCTTAAAACCCGTAAGTTCCACAAGATCGGATAACCAATTTAAAAAATCCCAAAATAGCTTGAATCTGAAATCCCGAACTCCGGAATCGCCTTTTTATCATTGTTAATTTTTAATCGAATTTAATTACTTGCCATTTTGAATATTGCCATATTTGAATTTGCTTATTTTAATTTGATGCAAAATTTAGTTAAATCATTACATAGTTGAATTGATTATTGATTTTGCACATATAGATTTCATTCTCCAATACACATTAATTGATTGCTTTAATTTCAAAAATAGTTCAATTTAGTCAACTTTTTATATCAAAAATTCAATCATTAACACAACTCCTCGTGGGAACGATATCTTTTCTATATTACTTGTACGACCCGTGCACTTGCGGTTGGGCCACATCAAGTTTTTGGCGCCGTTGCCGGGGAGTTGTTTGTTTAAGATTGAATTCTTGATTATTTTAGTTGTTTATAGTTTTATTTTTGTTAACTTTTCATTTTATGTTTGTTTGTTCTTTTTCAGGTACTTTTAATCTTTTATGAGAAGAGCTAGAAGCACAAGTGACACATCTTACTGTTCAATCCTGAAATTGAGAAATTTTGTAAAGCCAACAAGAAAGAAACCAGAAAAAGAAAAGAAGCTTTGAGAGAAACTGAATTAGAAGCAGACATGGCTGATGAAAGAATTAGAATTGGTGTTAGTAATGCTGGAAATGATCAAAACAATGAAAATGCAGCCCAAGGTGAAGAGGTTGTAAATGCTAATGTGCCTAGGGGAAGTATGATGGATCATGCTTTTCCTCGTTTTGATGACTTGAGAGAGAGCATAGCAAGACCAAGGATTGATGCAAATAGCTACAAGATGGATTTTGGAGTTCTTCAAATGATTCAAAATTCTCGATTTGGGGGACATCCTTCCGAAAATCCACACACACATCTGAAGAAGTTTGCTATGATTTGTGATATGCAAAAACAACCTGGAGTATCTGATGATGCAGCAAGATTGAAGCTATTCCCATTCTCTTTGAAGGATAGAGCATTGGATTGGCTTGATTCTTTACCTCACAACTCCATTACAAATTGGGAGCAACTCACTGATGCATTTCTTGCACAATATTTTCCACCTGGAAAAACTCAAGAATTGAGGAATCAAATGACAGCTTTCAGACCAAGAGAGGATGAAACTCTTTATGAGTCATGGATGAGATGGAAGGAATTAGAGAGACAATGCCCACGTCATGCCATTCCGAAATGGATGATAAATCAGAATTTTTACACCAATGTCACTCCTGCAATTAGAGGGATTATTGATGCTCAAACAGGAGGAGAATTTATTATGAAGCATGAAATGAAGCTTATGAGCTATTGGAGAAAATTGCAAAGAACACTCATCTTTGGAGTAGTCCAAGAGGACCAGCTCCAACTCAAAAGAGGCAAGTTGCTGGAATGTATGACCTTGATCCATTCAACATGATTAATGCAAAGTTTGATGCACTTACAAATGTTTTGGCTAAGAAGATGGAAGATTTGAGTATGTTGGTTAGTTCATCATCATCATCTGGAAGTTCACAACAAGTTGCTTATGCAGAGGGAACTACCAGCTGTGGAGTAGACTATGGAGAGCAAGCTGCATATGTTGGTAATTATGGAAATAAACAAATGGGGAATCCTTACTCTCAAACTTATAATCCAACTTGGAGGAATCATCCTAACTTTTCATGGGGAAATCAACAAGGTCAAGTTCCAAATCAGAATTTTCAACCACAACAGCAACAAGGAATTCCATATCAGCAAAATAGGCAACCATTGCCTAATTTTCAGCAGAAAAATGTGAATCCTCCACCAAAACAGCAAGAACAAAGTTCCACTACAGAAGCTTTATTGCAACAGATTCTTGCTAACCAAACTAAGCATGATGAGGAGATGAGAGAGATGAAAGCAAGGCTAGAACAGATGCAAACATATAACAGAATGCTGGAAAATCAGATTGCACAACAAGCATCTTCCTCAGGTACCAAGTCTTTTGGAAAACTTCCAAGTCAACAGGAAAACCCAAGAGAGCAGTGTCAAGCTATTACTTTAAGAAGTGGGAAAGTTGTAAATAATGAGAAGAGTGAAAAAAATGAGAAGAGTGAAAATAGTGAGAAGAGAGAAAATGAGAAAGAAACTGATGAGAGTGAAAAACAAGAGAGTGCAGAAAAATGTAAAGAGAAAATTGAAGAGAAGGAAGAGAAGTATATACCTCAAGAGCCCTACAAGCCACAACTTCCCTTCCCACAAAGATTTCACAAAGCCAAGCTTGATAAGCAATTTGGAAAGTTTTTAGAGGTTTTGAAGAAGCTATACATAAATGTGCCATTTGTTGATGCTCTTTCACAAATGCCCTCTTATGCAAAATTCTTGAAAGAAATTCTCTCAAACAAGAGGAAACTTGAAGATCATGAAACTGTAGCTTTGACAGAAGAATATAGTGCTATCCTCCAAAGGAAACTTCCTCCAAAGCTCAAGGACCCAGGGAGTTTTTCAATTCCATGCCACATTGGGGAATCATGCTCTACAAAAGCTTTATGTGATTTAGGGGCTAGTGTTAGCCTTATGCCCCTCTCAATTTATGAGAAGCTCAATATGGGAGATCTTAAGCCAACCCACATTTCTCTTCAGTTAGCTGACAGATCAATTAAGTATCCTAAAGGGATTTTGGAGAATGTGCCTCTGAAGGTTGGGAAGTTCTATATACCTGTTGACTTTGTCATCTTGGACATGGAAGAGGATTCTAATATTCCAATTATCTTGGGAAGACCCTTTCTAGCTACAGCAGGAGCATTGATTGATGTTAAGGGAGAAAAATTGACTCTTAGAGTTGGTGAAGAGCAATTGGTTTTCAATATTAATAACACTATGAAGAAGCATCATTCTGAAGCTGATACTTGCTTGAGAGTTGATATCATTGATGAGCTGGTTGAAGAACACTTCAGAAAGAAATATCCAGAAGATCCACTTGAAAATTGTTTGGTTCATGGAGGAGGCATAGACTATGACAACCCTCATGTGGCTGCATATGCTCAACATTTAGAGGGAAGTCCACCATTCATTTATGCTCCAGTTTTTCAACTCACACAAAAGGAAAAAGCAGAATCTAAGCAACCATCATTCAAGGAAGAATATGCACCTAAGGTAGAACTTAAGCAACTTCCTTCTCAGCTCAGGTATGAATTTCTTGGCACCAATAACACTTATCCAGTAATTGTAAATGCAAATTTAAGTACCTTAGAGGCTGATAAGTTGTTAAGAGTGTTGAGACAATTTAGGAAAGTCTTAGGATATACCATAGATGACATTAAGGGAATAAGCCCACACTTTTGCATGCATAGAATCAGTTTAGAAGAAAATTGTAAACCATCTATTGAACATCAGAGGAGGTTGAACCCAAATATGAAAGAAGTTGTTAAAAAGGAAATTTTGAAGTTGCTTGATGTAGGGATCATATATCCTATCTCAGACAGTACTTGGGTGAGCCCAGTACATGTTGTCCCAAAAAAGGGTGGAATGATAGTGGTCAAAAATGAAAATAATGAATTAATTCCCACTAGAACAGTGACTAGTTGACGAATGTGCATAGATTACAGAAAATTAAATATAGCCACTAGAAAAGATCATTTTTCACTTCCCTTCATTGATCAGATGTTAGAAAGACTGGCTAGGCATTCTTATTTTTGCTATTTAGATGGATATTCAGGTTTTTTTCAAATCCCTATCCATCCAAATGATCAAGAGAAAACTACTTTTACTTGTCCATATGGAACCTTTGCTTATAGGAGGATGCCATTTGGGTTGTATAATGCACCAGCCACTTTTCAAAGGTGCATGATGGCAATCTTCTCAGATTTCATTGAAGACATAATGGAGGTTTTTATGAATGATTTTTCTGTTTATGGATCTTCATTTGACATATGCTTGGCTAACCTTTCTAAAGTTTTGCAGCGATGTGCAGATACTGACCTGGTGTTAAACTGGGAAAAGTGTCATTTCATGGTTCAGGAAGGGATAGTGCTTGGACATTTGGTATTTAACAGAGGAATAGAGGTTGATAAAGCCAAGATTGAAGTGATAGAGAAGATGGCTCCTCCTACCAATGTCAAGGCAATTCGAAGTTTTCTAGGACATGCCGGGTTCTACAGACGCTTTATCAAGGATTTTTCTAAAATAGCCAAACCTTTGTCTAATTTGTTAAGTCATGACATACCATTTGTATTTGACCAAGAGTGTTTGGATGCCTTTTGCAGGTTGAAGCAAGCTCTTATCACTGCACCAATCATGCAACCACCTGATTGGAGCCTACCTTTTGAAATTATGTGTGATGCTAGCAACTATGCAATTGGAGCTGTTCTTGGTCAAAGAAAGGACAAAAAGGCTTATGCTATTTATTATGCTAGTAGAACACTGGATGAGGCTCAAACAAATTATGCAACAACTGAAAAGGAATTTTTAGCAATTTGTCTTTGCATTGGAAAAGTTCAGACCTTATATTATTGACTCAAAGGTGGTTATATTTTTAGATCATGCAGCCATCAGGTATTTGCTCCATAAAAAGGAGGCTAAACCTAGGCTCATTAGGTGGATTCTGATGCTACAAGAGTTTGGTTTGGAGATTAGAGATAAGAAGGGAGCTGAAAATGTTGTTGCGGATAATCTTAGTAGGTTGAAATTGGATGATGAAGAAATGGATGAAATCCCTATTGATGAGTTTTTCTTGGATGAACAACTTTTCTCCCTTGTTGCTAAATTACCTTGGTATGCAGACCTGGTGAATTATTTATCTTGTGGAGTTTTGCCTCTAGGAATGACATGGCAACAAAAGAAAAAGTTTTTGCATGAGGTAAAATTTTATAGATGGGATGATCCTTTACTCTTTAGGAGATGCTGTGATGGTTTAATAAGGAGATGTATTCCTGATGAGGAGACACAGAGTATTATGCATCATTGCCATGCTTCTGATTATGGAGGACATTTTGGAATCTCTAAAACAGCTAGTAAAATTTTGCAAGCTGGTTTCTTTTGGCCAAATCTTTTTAGGGATGTGAGGAAATTTGTGTTAGAATGTGATAAATGTCAAAGGAGTGGAAATTTGTCAAAAAGAGATCAAATGCCCTTGAATGATATTCTTGAAGTAGAATTATTTGATGTTTGGGGAATAGATTTTATGGGGTCATTTCCTCCTTCATTTGGTAATAGATACATCCTAGTTGGGGTTGACTATGTGTCAAAGTGGGTGAAAGCTATTGCAACTCCAACTAATGATGCTAGAGTGGTAGTGAAATTCTTGAAGAAATTTATCTTGAGTAGATTTGGAGCTCCTAGGGCTATAATTAGTGATGGTGGTTCACATTTTTGTAATAAGCAATTTGAGAGCTTAATGAGGAAGTATGGTGTAGTGCACAAGATAGCTACCCCATACCACCCTCAAACTTCAGGACAAGTTGAAATTTCTAACAGAGAGCTCAAACATATCTTGGAGAAAACAGTGAGCAATTTTCGGAAAGATTGGTCTGTCAAACTAGATGATGCTCTATGGGCATATAGGACTGCTTACAAAACCCCTATAGGAACTACTCCCTTTAGGTTGGTATATGGTAAGTCTTGTCATTTACCTGTGGAACTAGAACATAGAGCATATTGGGCCATTCAGACCTTGAATTTTGATCTCAAGCAAGCTGGTGAGAAAAGGCTATTACAATTTAATGAGCTTGAAGAATTGAGGATGGATGCTTATGAAAGTGCCCGTATTTACAAAGAAAGAACTAAAGTTTGGCATGATAAGCACCTTAGGAAAAAGGAATTCAAAGAGGGAGATTTAGTTTTGTTATTCAACTCAAGATTGAAATTGTTCCCTGGAAAACTTAAATCAAGGTGGACTGGTCCATATAGAGTTTCTAAGGTTTTCCCTTATGGAGCAATTGAAATTTGGAGTGAAAAATCTGGGAATTTTAAGGTCAATGGGCATAGATTGAAACATTGCATAACTGGAGACCCAATAAAAGGAGCAAGCTGTTACAAGCTCTCCAATCCCTCACCTCTTTTCAGTGAAATACATGAAAAGTCCAGCTAAGGACTATAAATTAGCCCTCTTGGGAGGCATCCCAAGTCCTTTTATTTTGTTTTTGTTGATTTACTTTTATTTACATTGCTTTTGTTTTTATCTTAAATCTCCCCAAATTCAATTTTTGACATTGTTAAATCTTGTCCCTTGTAGATGTATTTCAATGGAGGAAGGTTGGTGAACTGCTGGGGAGTGACCCTTAACCTGAAATTATGTTCTTTAAATCTCCTACAAATTGATTGATTTTTACTGCATAACCTGTGCAGGGGCTGCTATCTGGTTTATGCAGAGGAAAAATGACATTTTGCAGCAAGGAAGGGTCTGCAGCAGATGATTTATGTTCTGGGTGAGGTTGGGTGTGTAACTTTTAAGTATTTGTGCTTATAATGTTAATATGGTGGTAAGTGAGTCACTTTTGCAGTTTTGAACTTATTTGGGTTGTGGGATTCAAGGTGGATATGCTGCATTTCCTTGGCATAGCTTGGGGAGTCATTTCATCATTTGTGAATAGATGCAACTTTATGCAGATTTTATTGAGTTTTATGTGCTAAAGGTTGATTTGCAGAATTTGAGTCAAAATGGCATGGTTCCCAACTAGTCCTTTAGAGATTGGAGTGTTTAGAGGGAGTTATTGGATATAAGGTAGTCAAATGATGTCTCACCAATCTTAGAACAAATTTTCTAAACCTTTCAAGGCGAAATACCAGCTTGTACTTGATGAGAGAGATGATTAGGTATTCTTTTATTTAAACCTTCTCATTTTAAACCTTTGACCCTTTTTCCTAATTAAAATTGACCCTTGCAAACCCCTTTGAGCCTTTTTATCCCTAATTTTTCTTGAAATCCTTATTGCTACCTAGCCAATGAACCAAACACTCCACCCCTTTTCATGAGGATAATTGAATATTAGGTACACTTTATAATGAGTTATTCAAAAAAAAAAAAAGAAAAAAATATACAATAAAAGGGAGAAGAAGTGCTTTTCATCTTGTAAAAATGCTAGTATATGTGATTTTTACTATTGTCATTCAAAATGAAAGAAATCCACCCAAAATATTAAACGAAATGAGTTTGGGGGTGGCAATTTTAGGGACAATCATTAAAAGAAAATGCAAGATACAAGTTTAAAGTATCAAAATGTCCCTCCATTTTTATGTGTTTTGTAAACTATGCTAGCACTTGACAATTCTCATTGTGTATTTCTCTCCTCCATATATATAAAAAAAAAAGAGAAAAAGAAGAAAAAAAATATAATAAAATAAGAAGTGTACCTTATGTTGTCAAGATTGAAAATATTCTCATGCTTTGAATCCTTTTTACCCATCTTTCTTCTTAGCCTCATTTTGAACCCCATGACCCCATTACATCCCTAAAAAGACCTTTGATCTCTTGATAGTACTTGCTACATTAGTGGAGATGGGAGTGGGAAATTTGCCTATGGGATTGGAAAACTATTCATTCATTCATTCAATTCCATCATTCCATATAGAGACACTTTGACTATTGATTGTCCTAGAATTCCTTTTGAGCATGACTCTCTCTTTTGATTGGTTGGTTTGGGAATTTTGAATGATAATTGACTTGATGGCTAAGCGGTGAAAGCTTGGATAAGCACTAGATTCTTTGCATTTTAAAGGATGGATATATGGATTGTTGGTATGGCTAAAGGGGTGTTAAGTTACTTTAATAGGTAATTTTCATAGCTCTTTGGATAAGGCACCCCTAAAAATTTTGCATCACATTTTAAAGTTTGCTTGAGGACAAGCAAAAGCTTGAGTTTGGGGGTATTTGATGCATACATTTTGCATAATCATTTAGGTTTAATTTCATAGCCATTTTATTTGATTATTAGTCACTTTTAGCTAATTTCATTAGTTATTTAGTTAGTTTTTCATAATTGTCAATTTTGGATTAATTTGTAATTTTTACTTTGTTTTGTAGGAAAAATGGTGTTTTTGAAGGACTAAAAAGAAATTTTGCCATTGAGGAGTGACTTCTACAGCCAAAGATATCAAAAACAAGTTTTCAAGTTGAAATATGCATTGACAAAATTGCGCATAACTTGCCGCATAAGCTATGCAGATCCGCATGAGGAGAAGAAACACTGTTCCAACACCTGCCGAATTGTGCATAAGGAGAGTGCATAGCTTATGCAGATTCACGCCTCCCTTATGCACTCTCACGGAATTGTGCATAACCTATGCGCCAAGTCATGCAGTTTCGCATAAGTGAACTAGAAACCAGCCGAAAACTGCATAAGGGACTGCATGACTTATGCAGTCCACTTATGCAGTCCCACAAAGAGTTCATTAATGAGTTGGCAGAAGATTCCCTCAGAAAATCCCTCCTCAAACACACCATTTTAGGGCTCCATGTCAGAAAAAGCTATAAAAAGGACCCTTATCCCATTTTAGAAGGAAGGAAGCAAGTAGAGGAAGAAAAGGAATAGGGGAGGCAGCAGCTGAAGAATCACAATCATCTCCCACTCCCTTTCCAACCAGATTTGGAGATTTTTTTCTTTTCTTATATTTTTCCTACATTGCTAGTGTTTAGTTTCTTGTTTCTTAGTTTAGATTAAAGCTTTATTTCCTTATAAACTCAGAATATCTTGTAAACATTATGGATAGTGAGTAGTTTTACCTTAGATTCTGGAGTAAGGAATGTAATATTTGAGATATTTTGTGGATTTTGATTGGGTAATCCATATTTTGTGGTCTTAATGAGTTTTATTCATTTCTTGTGTGCTTAATGACATGCTTAGTGTAGGACCCCATTAAGTGATGTTCTTAATCCATGGTTGAGGCACCGAAAGGAGAAGGCCTTGTGATAGATAATCAAGAAATTGGACTTAATTAACTTAGATCTAGAAATAGACTAAGGATTAAGAGGATTCACAGATTAATTAAAGAACTTAATGGGTCTTAATTAACTCTAACTCCACGAAAGTAGGATTAGATTAATTAAGCCACTCTTTGTCTCACTCGAAAGGGAATTCAAAGGATTTAAGAATTAATCTCCTTAAAACCCGTAAGTTCCACAAGATCGGATAACCAATTTAAAAAATCCCAAAATAGCTTGAATATGAAATCCCGAACTCCGGAATCGCCTTTTTATCATTGTTAATTTTTAATCGAATTTAATTACTTGCCATTTTGAATATTGCCATATTTGAATTTGCTTATTTTAATTTGATGCAAAATTTAGTTAAATCATTACATAGTTGAATTGATTATTGATTTTGCACATATAGATTTCATTCTCCAATACACATTAATTGATTGCTTTAATTTCAAAAATAGTTCAATTTAGTCAACTTTTTATATCAAAAATTCAATCATTAACACAACTCCTCGTGGGAACGATATCTTTTCTATATTACTTGTACGACCCGTGCACTTGCGGTTGGGCCACATCAACTTGTACGTAGCTGCTGTTTCTTTGCAGATATTGCTACTACACTTGCCATTGGTTTGTTGTTTTTGCCCTGTTGTGCATTTTGGTCTTTGTTTGTTTATCTTTTGGTTATGCAGATTGTTGCTTTTTTGTAAGTGTGTTTTGCACTTTTTCTTTTTCAGGTTTTTTCTAATTGTCTGTTAAAAATAAAAGAAAGGCATATAGATTTGGTTTTGTTGGCAAGCTCCATGTTAAGTTTCCTCAAATTCTTACTTATTAATAAAATTTTGCTGATAAAATAAATTTCCTAATTCAGTTGTTGGATGCTTAAATAGATAAGTTTAAATTAGTAAAATTACCAGAAGCAAGATGTTCCCAAAAACGTTAAAGACATTAAATTATTGGAATACCCTGAAATGGGAAATGTACATGTGAAACAGCTGAACCTAAATTTTATTTTAATTAAGAAAAATATAAAAGCATAACAGACACGTACAACTAAGGATGAAGTGCAGAGCATTAGCGTACATAGGACTCTGCCTTATTTACTATGCCAAACGTAGCACATAGGCCATGCAGACACAGTAATAATCTAGCAAACATGCATGGATGAGCGCAAAGTAGGGCTTTGTTTTATTTATACAGTAAATATATATGCATTAATGTCACCCATGCAATTTAGTTTAAGTACTTTTAATTAGGAGAAAGTTATCAAGTTCTTCCAGGGTCTGCTTTGCAATGGCTGCCATATCTGCATTAAGTTTGGAAGCAGATGATTGATCATGTGGGGAATGCTTATAGGTCCAGGCCCATGACACGTGTGGCATAATTGGGTAAGATATTATAGCCTTGAAGTCATGAACGTGATATTTAAAGGGGATATCACCACCAGTTACCCTGTAAATGAATACTTCTTCAGTGTTTGCAGTGATTTCCTCAGTCGACGATTTGATATTCGGAGAACCTACAAAACAAATTCACCGACATTAATTCTTTATTAATATAACTCATTAACCAGTTAGGTTAATCATACAATTAATATATATATATTAAGGCTTGCTTAGCTTTTAAGACCAAAGATATGATAAAGAATTATCTTCGAACTAGCGTGAACCTACGTGGGCCATACTTGACTTGGCGTTCCTTTAAGTTTTTGGGATTTGGTATGATGGATATATATAGGTCAGGAATGGCAATTGGAAACATTACTGTGGAGTTTCGAATTGCACTCCAGAATGCAGCTGGTGGACTCTTGATCTTAACCGTAACTCCACCGTTGCCTGTAGTTTCATACTCCATTTCCATTTCCCTCTAACAGAAAAACAAAGCAAATGAAAGAGAGAATTACTTGGAGGATCGACATGCATCCAGAGCCATAGGACAGGAGAAAGAAAATGAGAAGCCTTGCAAAAAAAAATAAAAAAATAAATTATTCAACGATTTTATACTAACCGTGACTCCACCTGCGCATGCAATTTCACAAGCCATTTCCAAAGAAAAAAGGTAAATTACTTGTAGGATCGATATGCGTCCAGAGCTAACACAGACGCTTATATATATATATTGTTCTATAGGATAGGAGTGAGAAAATCAGAAGCCTTGCAAAAGTAAATAAATTCATGATGTTGACATATTTCGATAGGATAATTTGAGAATTTTAACATATATATGGATACTTATATTTGACATGTGTCAATCTCTTAAATTTACATATTTTCTTTTCTTTTTTAATTACAAGAGACTCTATGTTAGTAACAAAAAAAAATCTTAGTGACCATATTATAGCTATTCTTATATGGACTTATGTTGCCCTTAGTTCAATCTTAATTTTTTTTTTTTTAGTATGTAATTTCAATCATTCATTATAATTTTATTTTAACACGTCTCATGATTTCAGTTAAGGGTGTATAAAGAAATCAGCAAACTAATCAACTCATCAATCCGAATAAATCAAAATTAGTAGTTTTATATATTTAAATATTAATTATAATTTAAAAATAATGATCAAAAATTTAAATTTTAGATATATATATAAAAAATATGTAAATAATTTTATTTTATTTTTTATTTTTATTTATTTTTATTAAATAATATATCTTAAATTAATATTTTATTTTTTAATTAATGTATGATAATTTATATATAAAAAAAAGTTTAATAAAAATTAAATTATAAAAAAATATTAAAATAAATAAAAATCACCTAAATTGAGTCCAATATATTTATTGTGAAAACTAAATATATATGTAATTTTATAATTTAATTTATTACTTTTAATTTTAATTTGAATGCTACCAGATAACATAAAATTAAAGAGAATTTTGCAGTCGGGTTTGTCGTGACTTCCTTTCTGGCATTGTTTTACTTTCCTTCACATCCATCCTTTATTACAATTATTTACTTTTTCCTTTTCATTTAATTATCCATCCTTTATTACAATTATTTACTTTTTCCTTTTCATTTAATTATTTATTAATAGGGTTTTTTTATTAAATTTTAATTTTTAGTATATATAAACGGAAAATTTAGTAAAAATTTTTATTATTTTTTAATTACTTATATTTTATTTTTATAATTATATCCATGTATAAATTATAAATTTTTAAAACTTTTTAAGAAATTTTAAGTTACCATTTTTATAATTATGTGTTTGTTACAGCGATAAACTAATAAAATTTTAAAATAATAAAATTAAAAAGTTAATATATGAGAAAAATGAAATTATGAATACGTATTTTATGAATATGAGTTTTCAAAATTTAGATGCCACTATTTTGGCTCTAATCGAAAGTGACCGCCAACATTAATTTCTGGCTCTGCAACTACTAATATAATTACCCTTTAATGTATAATATATGTAGAGATGGATGTTTCCCATCTTTTGTTGTTGCTTCAAAATATCTGGAGCCAATAAAAATTGTGGTCACTGGTTTGAAGATAGAAACAATCAAAATGAAGAATGTTGATATCTGAGTAGTATAGAAGAAAAGAACCCCAGGCTGTTGTTATCTGATGCACATCAACTTTCTCTTCTTCTTTATCCAAGTGATAATGGATAAGACATATGCAATTATATATCTAGCTCGCCCCTTGATTATTAGCGCTATCAAGGGAGCAGAGACAGATATTAACCGTGATATCGTTTGGTCATCCGTTAATTACATTAGAGTTAAATAAATCATGCGGATAGTTAGTTAAGATTATGTTGGCTTTATTTAAAGAAATACAAAGTATTTTCTATACATCTTAGTTTTATTAGGAAGTTTGTATTTCATTTCACGTTTAAGAAAAAATTAAAAATAAAGCCACTAAATTAATTAAAGAAGAAATTAATTTTTTTTTCATAAAAATAAAATTTCCTTATTAATTATCATTTTTTCATTGTCTAAATCAAAAAGTTTGTTTTTTTTTTTTTTTGTCTTCAAAATTCCAAAAATTAAAATAAAAACTGGGAAAAGCTATAATTAGCCATAAGCCCGAGTTATCACTGGAGTCATTTAGCTATGTCTCTCTCTTCTGTCCTTTTTTCTTTTGTTCCTCGTTGTGCTAATAAGTTAGCTGATGCTATAGCTAATGTCCATAACAAGAAAATGGTTTGGATTGAAGAGCTACCTTCTGATCTTGATTTGGTGGCCTCATCTGATGTTAATCATGTTTGCTCTTAGTGAAATCTTCACCTTTTTTTTTTAAAAAAAAAAAAAAAAAAACAATTTGAACGAGTAAGGAAATTCTTTATCAATGAATTGGAGCATAATATTAAAATGGATGGGAATATTGAAACAGTTGATGAATGTGTGAGATAGTGGGATCAAAAGGAGAAATAGACATCCACATATATATGCATCAGATTCTTATATAAGTTTGGATGTCAGAATCAATTTACGAAAAAAAAAATTAAATCTGGTAAAAAAAAAAGAACAATTTGAACGAGTAAGGAAATTCTCTATCAATGAATTGGAGCACAATATTAGAAATGGATGGGAATATTGAAACAGTTGATGAATGTGTGAGATACTGGGATCAAAAGGAGAAATAGACATCCACATATATATGCATCAGATTCTTATATAAGTTATTGATGTCAGAATCAATTTACGAAAAAAAAATATATTTAAATCTGGTTTGATTTACCATAGATTCAAAATATATATCGACTCTATTATTGTTGCTTCTTTACACAACCTTCCTCATGTGGTTTTCATTCACACTCTAAGGGAAGCCAACTCTGTTATGGACTCTTTGGCAAAGCAGGGTGTTTTTTGAGATTCTGATCTTATTGCTTTCATCTAATTTTGCTTAGAAGCATTGGGGCTGACACGGTGTGCAAATCTGTATCAGACCCAAAAACTTTTGTTTTCCATTTTCACGAGAATTTCTATTTCTAATGGAATTCTTTATTTTACTAGATATATTTTATTTATATTTTCTAGTTTGTTTAAGACTTTAAAATATTATTTTTATTTAATTTAGTTCTTTAAATTAAAATATTATTTTTATTTAATTTAATTCTTTAAATATGTTTTCTATTTAGATCAGGATTCTTTAATTTATTCTTACTTAGATTAGGATTTAGAATTCTATAAATACTCATTGTATTTTCATTATGTACAAGTTTTTCAGATTTATTTCAATGAAGTTTCTTCTTTATAAAGCTAGTTTGCTTTATTTTATTCTAGACTTTGAATTAAGTCTTGTATTTCTTAAGATCTTAGATTAGATTTTATTTATTTTCAAGGGTTTGATCATGTGTCAATCATTTTCCGTGCTACACGCTACGTCAAGTAGTATTAGAGCAGGAATTTCACCCTCATTAAGATAGCCAATACTAGTAGTGGTGGTGACAATCAACCTCGTAACAGTGATCAAGGGTTACCAGCTGTTTGAAGACCGATCAAAGTACAGTGGAACAATATGGAATAATTTAAAACAAATATAGAATTCCAATTTCAGGAGCTTCAAGAGCAACGGCATACCATGTTGAATATTGTTGAAAATAGGAATCAAGTACCTATTCAAGGTGGTGGAACTAACCACAGTAGAGCTGAACTTAATTCTTGTAACGCCCTCACCGTAGGTAGTCCATACATTTTACTGTTCCGACTACTAATGTCTATTCGGACAGTCAGGATGTCTAGAACTACACTTAAACTATAGTGAGGAGGCATAAATTAATGAAATAAATATTAAAAAAAAATATAGGAAAAATTTTGAGAAATAAAATAAAATTTAGAGAATTTATTAATTGGTATAAAAAAATAAAAATAATCCGATGAGCACCATGAAAGGCATTTTAGTCATTTTACCCCTAGAGGTAAATTTTGACTTAAATGTCAAATTAAAATTTGGAAATAGAATAATTAACATAAATTAATTATATGAATTTGAATTTGGAAAATGGAAAGAGCAAGAAAAGAAAAGGAAAGAAAAGAAAAGAAAGGAAAATAAAAAGACTTATGGCATTTAAAGAAAAGAAAAAAATAAGCTTATGAAAATTTAAAACAAAATTAAGTACAATAAAAAAATAAATATATAAAGCACAAGAGACAAAACCCACCTACTTTTCTCTCCATCTTCTTCCCCACTCTCCCTCTCTCTTGCCGTCCACCCTTGTGCTCCCTCTCCACCATTTTTGTCAAGCTTTCAAGCTTGATTTTCCAAGCTTCCACACACTAAAACTCATAGCTCCCTTTACAAAAAATACTCCCTACACCCTAAGGAAGCTTTAGATACCCATTTGAAGAAGAGAAATTGAAGTTTGGTAAGACACCCAAAAAGAGTTAGTTTATTGAGATATACCGTAGTAACTATGCAATGCTCTTGATGTTTGTGCTGTAAGCTGCAGATTACAGTACCGACATGGGACTATTGTGTAGAGCTACGTATTTTCAATAGTAAATCGAGATAAGGATAAGATTGTAGAATAAGGATTAATAAGACAGACATAAAAAAAAAAAAAGTAAAGTATTATAACACAAAAAGGTGAAAAGACAAGGAGAGAGCGATCCCTCGATTAATTACACTGTGTAAATTTCGAGGACGAAATTTTATTTAGAGGGGAAGAATTGTAACGCCCTCACCGTAGGTAGTCCATACATTTCTTATTCGACTACTAATGTCTATTGGACGATCGGGATGTCTAGAACTACACTTAAACTATAGTGAGGAGGCATAAATTAATGAAATAAATATTAAAAAAAATATAGGAAAAATTTTGAGAAATAAAATAAAATTTAGAGAATTTATTAATTGGTATAAAAAAATAAAAATAATCCGATGAGCACCATGAAAGGCATTTTAGTCATTTTACCCCTAGAGGTAAATTTTGACTTAAATGTCAAATTAAAATTTGGAAATAGAATAATTAACATAAATTAATTATATGAATTTGAATTTGGAAAATGGAAAGAGCAAGAAAAGAAAAGGAAAGAAAAGAAAAGAAAGGAAAATAAAAAGACTTACGGCATTTAAAGAAAAGAGAAAAATAAGCTTATGAAAATTAAAACAAAATTAAGTACAATAAAAAAATAAATATATAAAGCACAAGAGACAAAACCCACCTACTTTTCTCTCCATCTTCTTCCCCACTCTCCCTCTCTCTTGCCGTCCACCCTTGTGCTCCCTCTCCACCATTTTTGTCAAGCTTTCAAGCTTGATTTTCCAAGCTTCCACACACCAAAACTCATAGCTCCCTTTACAAAAAATACTCCCTACACCCTAAGGAAGCTTTAGATACCCATTTGAAGAAGAGAAATTGAAGTTTGGTAAGACACCCAAAAAGAGTTAGTTTATTGAGATATACCGTAGTAACTATGCAATGCTCTTGATGTTTGTGCTGTAAGCTGCAGATTACAGTACCGACATGGGATTATTGTGTAGAGCTACGTATTTTCAATAGTAAATCGAGATAAGGATAAGATTGTAGAATAAGGATTAATAAGACAGACTAAAAAAAAAAAAAAAAGTAAAGTATTATAACACAAAAAGGTGAAAAGACAAGGAGATAGCGATCCCTCGATTAATTATACTGTGTAAATTTCGAGGACGAAATTTTATTTAGAGGGGAAGAATTGTAACGCCCTCACCGTAGGTAGTCCATACATTTTACTGTTCCGACTACTAATGTCTATTCGGACAGTCAGGATGTCTAGAACTACACTTAAACTATAGTGAGGAGGCATAAATTAATGAAATAAATATTAAAAAAAATATAGGAAAAATTTTGAGAAATAAAATAAAATTTAGAGAATTTATTAATTGGTATAAAAAAATAAAAATAATCCGATGAGCACCATGAAAGGCATTTTAGTCATTTTACCCCTAGAGGTAAATTTTGACTTAAATGTCAAATTAAAATTTGGAAATAGAATAATTAACATAAATTAATTATATGAATTTGAATTTGGAAAATGGAAAGAGCAAGAAAAGAAAAGGAAAGAAAAGAAAAGAAAGGAAAATAAAAAGACTTATGGCATTTAAAGAAAAGAAAAAAATAAGCTTATGAAAATTTAAAACAAAATTAAGTACAATAAAAAAAAAATATATAAAGCACAAGAGACAAAACCCACCTACTTTTCTCTCCATCTTCTTCCCCACTCTCCCTCTCTCTTGCCGTCCACCCTTGTGCTCCCTCTCCACCATTTTTGTCAAGCTTTCAAGCTTGATTTTCCAAGCTTCTACACACCAAAACTCATAGCTCCCTTTACAAAAAATACTCCCTACACCCTAAGGAAGCTTTAGATACCCATTTGAAGAAGAGAAATTGAAGTTTGGTAAGACACCCAAAAAGGTTAGTGCACTAATCCCTCTTCTTCTCTTTATTAAACATGAAAAGCATGTTTAGCTAAGCATAAATACCATTAAAACAAAAAGAAAATCTAGAGGAAAGAACCCTTGAATTTTTGGCAGCCATGGAACTTGAAATTTATTGCTTTTAAGTGATGAAAAATGGTTCAATGAGAATGTGTAATTAGTTGAAATGTTTGGGTGTTTGATTGTGTAGTGTTTGTGTAAATTTGAAACTTTGAAAACTAGGGTTTGTGTAAATGTTGAGGACTTTGTGTAAAATGTTGAAATTGATCTATTGGGATGAGATTGTTGCTTATAGAAGTGTATTGCATGCAAATTGAAGTAAGGAAGTTGGAGGAGATTGAGTTTTGGAAGTGTCAATTTTCTGCAGGTTGTGTTTGTTGAGGGCAGTGTACATTTTAGGCCATAAATAAAATTGTGTGACCCCAATTGGTATGAGGCCAATTGGAGGTGAAACTAGACCCAAAATAGCCCATTTTCCATGAAGAAACCATGCCCAAATTCTGTCCAAAACTTGACCTAAATACTGCCCAAATTCGGATTTCCCTGCAACCCAACCCAGAAAATGACCAAATGAACAGTACGTGTTCATTTGGTCATAACTCTCTCTATACTAGTCCAAATGACCTAAAATTTTAACCATGGAAAGTTTAGACATAGGTCTACACTTTTCATGAAGACCACTTAACCCAGTTTTGCCTTTAACCAATTCAAATTGTTAGCACAAATTGGGTCACTGAAACTGCCAACCCAAAAAATGACCAAATGAACAGTACGTGTTCATTTGTTCATAACTCTCTCTATACTGGTCCAAATGACCTAAAATTTTAACCATGGAAAGTTTAGACATAGGGCTACACTTTTCATGAAGACCACTTAACCCAGTTTTGCCTTTAACCAATTCAAATTGTTAGCACAAGTTGGGTCACTGAAACTGCCAACCCAGAAAATGTCCCAAAATACTATTCCTTTGGTATTTTGACCATAACTTGAGTTCTATAACCCCAAATTCAGTGATTCAAAAACTAAAATTCAAGTTTAAACATAGAAGAGCAATTGTTATGAAGAAAGTGTGACTAAATAGACATCCTAACCTAGTCAAATTCCTAGATAAATATAACACATCAACATGAACCTAAAGAAAGGTTCATGGGAAAAATGCTATCTATGAAAATTAAAATCCTCATAAGGATAATTAAATATTAAAAATGATATGAATATGTAAATTGGACTAATTTCCTATTAATATGAAATTAATAGTACTAATGAACAGTACTAGAAAATAGTAACAGTGAATAGTGCTAAATTAATTAAAAATGTTTAATTACCCATAGTATACCTAGACTTATTTATTTAGTTGGATAAATTGGTATACCAATTAGGGACCACAGATAGCAGTACTGCTTACAGAGCAAATCATGAACTGGCAATATATGTCTGGTGTGATTGTTCTACAGGCTATATGCCTACTTATCGCCATTGTGCCTACTTTATTTCTCGGCTTTACAAGCTGGATGGTCTCGTGCGACGGTGGCCTCGTGCTGTGGATGTATCTGGGATAGACATATGGCTGTCTAACCCATATACTCCCGTGTATCCAGCTTTTATAATTTGTTATAGGTTTCATGGGCATTGATAATAATTAATTAATACTGAATATACAATAAGTAAACAGGAAAGATCCCAATAATGTTAATTGTTTCCAAAGAGCAATAAAAATGTAAAAGACCCAGAAATTATGATTTGTAAATATTAATTCAATTGTTTAATTATTGTTATTATAAATTATGCACCACTAAGCATTATGCTTAGCGCGTTGGTTTTCCATCGCGTAGGTACTGAAGATCAGCAGTCGCCACAGTAGTATTTGGACAGAGTTCCGACCAGATCTGCCACCGATCAGAGTCACCTCACCGGTCTGTTGTATTTTGGTAGGGCCCATGTGTAGACTAGTATTTTAGTTCATTATGTTTAGTCATGATGTATTTCATTTTGGACTTGTAATTAAACTTTGAGATTGAAATGAAAACTTGTAATTTATTATCTATGAATTTCTATATGAATGCAATAGATGATACTTCATTTTTAGATCTCATAAATAATTGTAAATGATATGATACAAGAGAATATGATATGGAAATGTGTGAAATGAATATGGACATGTTAACAAGTGATTAGTGGAACCCGCCAGATGCTAATAAAACAGGGGAGGCTCTGTCTGGGTCTCCACAGAAATAAGATATAAAAAAAAAAAATTCTACACATAAATTACCTGACTTAAATGACATTAAAATTTACAATAGACATGACAAGACAAGATAGGGTGCTCCGGCACCGAATGTGGCACTTCTTGCTCGGCTACACAATAGACGGGTGAGGGGCGTCACAATTCTATTCCCTTCAATCCTAAAAGAAGAGCTACAATGGAGGATGATATATGTGACGATGAGGAGATGGACTTCATGTATGTTGCAGGCCAAGGACAAGGAAAAGGTAGCCAAAATTTCCAACAACACTATAGGAGGGATGATGAGTTCAAATTGAATATGGATATCCCTACCTTTAGTGGAGATCTTGACATTGAAGGTTTTGTTGATTGGTTGATCGAGGTGGACCATTTCTTCGAGTATGCTGAAATTCTAGAGGAACGAAAGGTAAAATTAGTAGCCTATAGATTAAAGGGAGGAGCTTCTATATGGTGGGATAGATTGAAGGAAACTAGAAGGCGAAAAGGGCGCAATTCGGTCCCTTCATGGAGGAGAATGCAACAATTATTAAGAGATAGATTTTTACCTCCAAATTATGAACAATATTTATTTGAAGCTTACCAAAATTGTTTGCAGGGATATAAGAGCGTGAATGAATATACCGCTGAATTCTTGAGGTTGGTAGCAAGAAATCACTTGTTTGAAAGTGATAATCAACAAGCAACGTGATATTTAAGGGGATTAAAACTTTCAATTTGTGATAAAATTAGAATTTGGATGGCGATGAGTATGCAAGAGCAAGAAACTTAGCCTTGAAAGCTAAGATGATATTACGGGAGAAAACTCGCTAAATTTATTATCCCACATATAATAGAGATGACCAACAAGCTAGAATTGAAATGGAGGAAACCTCACAAAATGTTTCTTCGGGTGCTAATATGGAGATAGCTAAGAATCCTACTAGTTTTAACAATAAAGCCAACAGTTCTAACACTCCAAAGACCAATAATCTTTATGCTAAGCCCATTCCAATCAAATGCTATAAGTGTAATGAGATGAGAAACAGGTCTAATGAATGTCCAAAGAGGAAATCTGTCAACATTGTTGAAAAACATGATGATGATGATGGTGAAATTTATTGTGGACATAATGGGAGGATGAAGGGGAAGATTGTAAATAATATGAATTGACATGCTTAATGAGGAGGTCAATGTTCATACAAAAGATTGAAGACAAGTCATTAAAAGATTTTGTAGAACAAAGGGATAATTTTGAATTTAAATTTGACACTTTTGCAATGCTTTTTGTTATGGTAGATGATGAAGAGTTTGAAGAGAGTGTTGTGGGGAGAGAAGGACATCAAGCCAAGGAGATTTTAATGAAGATTGAAATTTTTTCTAACAATTTTCCTAGTGTTTTTATTAATTTTATCTGTCCAGGTGAGTTTAAGCATAGCAAGGAAGATGCAGAACTGCTCAAATCAATTTTATTCAAGCTAATCTTATTGATATCATTCAAGAAGAAAATATAGTGTGATTTTCTAATAGAGATTTTGATTCATCAACACTTTAAAATTCAAAGTCAAATTTATATCAAGTGAAGGAGAATGGTGTGAGAGATAGTAGTTCCATTATTATTCGGTCTAGAAATTAAAATTTGAGATCAAATTTTCTTGAAAGTGTGAATAAATGACGCAGTACGCAAATCTATACTATACCTGAAAACTTTTGTTTCTCATTTTCAGGACTATTCCTTTTTCTAATGGGATTCTTTGTTTAACTAGATATATTTTATTTATATTTCCTAATTTGTTCAGAACTTTAAAATATTATTTCTATTTAATTTAGATTTTTAAATATATTTTCTATTTAATTTAGGGTTCTTTAATTCATTCCTACTTGCCTTTGGTTTGTTGTTTTTGCCCTGTTGTGCATTTTGGTCTTTGTTTGTTATCTTTTGGTTCTGCAGATTGTTGCTTTTTGTGTGAGTGTGTTTTGTACTTTTTCTTTTTCAAATTTTTTTCACTTAGCATGTAATTGTGTGTTAAAGACATTACATTATCGAAATGCCCTGAAATGGAAAACATAAGGTCGAAGCAATACCATGTGAAAAAGCTGAACCTAAATTTTATTTTAATTAAGAAAAATACAAAAGCATAACACAGACACGTACAACTAAGGATGAAGTGCAGAGCATTAAGCGTACATAGGACTCTGCTTTATTTACTATGCCAAACGTAGCACATAGGCACACACAGACACAGTAATAATCTAGCCAACATGCATGGAAGAGCGCAAAGTAGGGCTTTGTTTTATTTACGCAGTAAATATATATGCATTAAGGTCATCCATGCAATTTAGTTTAAGTACTTTTAATTCGGAGAAAGTTATCAAGTTTTTCCAGGGTCTGCTTCGCAATGTCTGCCATATCTGCATTAAGTTTAGAAGCAGATGTTTGATGATCTGGGGAATACCTGTAGGTCCAGGTCCATGACATGCGTTGCATAATTGGGTAAGATATTATAGCCTTGAAGTCATGGACATGATATTTTGAGGGGATATCACCACCAGTTACCCTGTAAATAAATACTTCCTCAGTGTTTTCAGTGATCACCTCAGTCGACGATTTGATATTCGGAGAACCTACAAAACAAATTCACCAACATTAATTCTTTATTAGGCATGCTTAGCCTTTAAGACCACAGAAATGCTAAAGAATTATCTTGGAGCTAGATGAACCTACTTGGGCCGTACGTGACTTGGCGTTCCTCTGAGTTTTTGGGATTTGGTGTGATGGATGTATATAGGTCAGGAATGGCAACAGGAAACATTATTGTGGAGGTTCGAATTGCACTCCAGAGCACATCTGGTTGACTTTTGATCATAACCGTAACTTCACCTTTGCCTTCAGTTTCACTTGCCATTTCCATTTTCCTCTAAAAGAGAAACAAAGCAAATGAAAGAGAGAATTACTTGGGAGGATTGATATGCATAGGACAGGAGATAGAAAATGGGAAGCCTTGCAAAAAAAAAAATAATAATAATAAATTATGCAATGATGTTATACTAACCGTAACTCCACCAGCGCTTGCAATTTCACAAGCCATTTCCAGAGAAACAAAGTAAATTACTTGGAGGATCGATATGCATCTGGAGCTAACACAAGCTTATACATATATTTATTTATAAGTTTTTTTATTTAGTTTTAATTCGAATGGATAATTTAATGAAAATTTTTATTATTTTTTAATGATTTATATTATACATATATATATATATATATTGTGCTACAGGATAGGAGAGAGAAAATCAGAAGTCTTGTAAAAAAATAAATAAATTCTTGATGTTAACATATACCGATAAGATAATTTGAGAATTTTAACATATGTACACCTATATATGACATGTGTCAATCTTTTAAATTTACATTTTTTTTTAATTACAAGAAACTTATTTTAACACACATATATTTATTTATAAGTTCTTTTTATTTAATTTTAATATTTAATATATACGAATGGAAAATTTAATGAAATTTTTTATTATTTTTTAACGATTTATATTCTATTTTTATAATTATATACATGTATAAATTGTAAACTTATAAAATTTTTTAAGAAATTTATATTTTTAAAATAATAAAATTTAAAAGTTATCACTCATTTATATATATATATATATATATATATATATATATATATATATATATATATATATATATATATATATATATATATATATATCTGCAACTGCTAATATAATTACCCTTTAATGTTAATATATGTAGAGATGGATATTTCCCATCTTTTTGGTGGTGCTTCAAAAGTGGTATAGAAGAAAAGAACCCCAGGTTGTTGTTATCTGATGCACATCAACTTTCTCTTCTTCTTTATCCAAGTGATAATGGATAAGGCATATGCAATTATATATCTAGGTCACCCCTTGATTATTAGCACTATCAAGGGAGCAGAGACAGATATCAACCGTGATATCGTTTGGTCATCTGTTAATTACATTAGAGGTAAATAAATCATGCGGATAATTAGTTAAGATTATATATGCTGGCTTTATTTAAAGAAAATAAAATACAAAATATTTTCTCAACATTTTGGGGTGCTTGGCATGAAATTAATAAGGGTAATTATTACCCTTATATTTTTTAACTCCTAATTAATTTTGACTGATACTTAAAAAATCTATGCTAATTTTTTACCTTATTAATATTTATATCTTCTTGAGAGTTAAATGTTAATCTTATGATGTTTAGGTTAATAATTACCATTTTTAAAAGTTAAAATTTACAAAAGTAACATTTAAACATTAGTTTTTTAACCTTCTATCAAACACAACCTTAATTTTATTAGAAAATGTAATATTATGGAAGTTTGTATTTCACTTAACATTAAATAATAATAATAATAATAATAATAATAATAATAATAATAATAATAATAATAATAATAATAATAATAATAATAATAATAATAATAATAATAATAAAGCCACTAAATGAATTAAACAAGAAACAAACTTTTTTTTCACAAAAAAAAATTTTCCTTATTAATTATCATTTTATTATTGTCTAATAAATCAAACTTTTTTTTTTATTTTGCCTTCAAAATTTCAAAAATTAAAATAAAAACTGGGAAAAGCTATGATTAATCATAAGCCTGAGGTATCGCTTGGGTCACCTTCAACAACTTGATCGTGGAAGGAAAATCTCTATCCATGAATTGGAGCACAATATTAGAAAAAGATGAGAAGGAATATTGAACAGTTGATGAATGAGTGAGATACTGAGGTCAAAAGTAAAAATAGACACACACATATATGTCTGATTCTTAAGCTAGTGATGTTAGAATCAATTTACAGAAAAAAAAATATAAATCTAGATTATCTATTATAAATTCAAAATACAAATATGTATGCAGATCTCATTTATTTTATATGTAATTATAATATATATATTCTATTTTGGATTCACAATAAACTAAATTTAGACAAAATTTTCTTCAATTTTATAAGTACATCAATAAATTTATATTTTCAAAAAAACAATATATAAATTCGTATCATCAACTTTTTAGAAAGCAGAAATTAAAAAATGTAAATTATATTAAATATAAAATTGTATAAACTCTCATTACAAAATTTTATTAATTGCTATTAAAAAATTATTACGTGGCACATTAACCAACTTAAAAAGTCATATTAACCAACTTAAAAAGTTATATTAACTGTTATTAAAAAAAATTTATTAATACTTAAAATATAATTTATTAAAATTATTAAAATATCCCTCTTTTCCACTTTTCAAAAGTTTAATTATCAAAATTTCAATGATTTTGAATTTTATAATTTTTAAATATTATTTTTAAATATTAGCATAATATTTAAGACAATATCATTGATCATATTTATTATTATATTTACTATTGTTGACATGTTTTTTTTAATCATACGGTATTTTTTTAATTGTAATTATATTATAAAGATATTATATTATTAAATTCTTATGAAAGAATATTTATAGAATATTAATTAATAATTATTTAAAAATAAAAATTTAATTTAATTTTAATAGACATGTAATATTTTAAATTTTAATACAAATTTAAATTATGTTTAACATAGTTAAATAAGAAATAATCATTAGCAAAATTATATAATAGAATTTTACAAATATAAAATGTAAAAAAATGATATTATATTATTAAAATAAAATAATAAATAATTCATGCAGTTAAAATGTCTAATTAGAAAATGATGATAAGGAATATTGAACAGTTGATAAATATGTGAGATCGATATTGAGATGAAAAAGAAAAAATAGACATCCAAAAATATACGCATTAGATTCTTAAGCTAGTGATTTGAGAATCAATTCCCGGAGAAGGTAAGAAAAGGATTATCTAGGAAAAAAAAGGATTATCTAGATGTAGTCCGATATATATATATATATATATATTATTCTGGATCACAATAAAGCATATTTAGATGAGACTTTTCTCAATAAATTCATATTTTCAAAAAGAAAAATATAAATTCATATTATCAATTTTTTTCGAATTATAATCCTGGTGAATATTAATATTAAAGTTTTGGAGGGAAAAACTTTCATAAAATATTTGTTTAGATATTGTTAAAAAGAATATTATTTAGTATCTATATTTTAACGAAATTAATTATTTAATCTATATATTTTTGAAAAATATATTATTTATTTAGTTCTCATATTTTACTTTCATTATACTATTTAATCTCTTCATCAAATTATTAGTTAGTCAATGTATATCAAATTACTATTTAGTCTTTCTATTTTAATGAAACTAATTAGTTAATCCTTATATTTTAAAAAATATTTCTATTTAGTTTCTCTATTTTAACAAAAATAATTATTTAATCCTTATATTTTGGCAACACAATATTTTGAAAAGCATACTCCAGGATGAAAATGAAAATTTTATTGTCTGAAGACTAAATCTGAATTTACATATGTTTTTTTAAATTGTTCAGGTATTTTTATTTAATTCTCTAGGCATTAGTTTTATGTTTTATCCATCATAAAACAATTTTTCTAGATTATTGCCTTGATTACTTGAAGATTTAGAAGAATTGATTAACTTTTTTACACATACAACTTATAATAATTTCTATCAAAAGATAAAAAATAAAAAGACGATGAGGAGAAAAGTGTGGGTATAGAAAAAAAGAAATATGGAATGAGAGAGATATGGGAGAGTAAGAGAGAAATAATGGAGAGAGAATCAGGACAATTTAAGTATAAAAAAATAACATGAGGTATTAAAGAATTAACGAAACTAAATTACAGCAACTAATTAATGTGCTTTTAAAAATATATAGATTAACTACTTAGTTTCATTAAAATGGAGAGACTAAATAGTTATTTGATTGACATTAAAACCCATTAAATAATAAAAAAATTAAGGGATGGATTATAAGTGGTTTAATAAAAGCAAAATATAAAAAATTTTTCAAAATATTGAGATTACGTCATTATTTTTGTTAAAATATAAGAATTAAATAATAATTTTTACTAAAAAATCTATTTGAATTTTTATTATTATTTTAAAATTTTTATAATTAAAATATGTTAAATTTAACTTTAAATTTCCTCATCTATTCCTCTTTGGAAGTTTTGGTGGCAGGTTTTATTAGGTGGTGGGACGGTTGTATTTTTAATCGGGGTCAATATCAGACTTCTTTGAGCAGTGGAAATTTTTCAAGATAGGACATTTTCCAGATGAGTTGTGGACCACTTTATTCTTTGCTATTTTATGCTCTCTATGGTTAGCTGGGAAGGAAAGACTTTTTAGAAACGAGGAATGTTCTGCGGTGGAACTTTGCACCATGATTCTTCACAGAGTGTCAATATGGATGAAGGCACTCGAAGAAAAATTATAAAAGACCCAACACACAGATAGATTTAGATACATGTATCTTAATTCAAGTTTATACTACCCTAAGATCTCCACTATATTTGTATCATTAATCTCCTATATAATTATATGAATAACATGAACATATATATTAGTTCACACTAGATGTGTATTTTTTTTATAGAATTATTAATGCTCCACAAATGAATCAAACGATAGTCTTTAAAAAATACCAAAAAAAAACTAATACACTATTATTCAGTGCATATACTTCACACTTTTGTATGTGATTTTCTTGTCTATGTTTTTCTATATCTAATAAAAATAAAAGTTTAGCTATTTATAAAGTCATGATACCTTTTAGCCAATAATTGTACCACATCATACATATAACTATTAAGAAAAGTCGTATCTCTTTATGCAATTATAGTTTTTAACCAACATATATGACTTTTGGACTTTAGATTTTACCACTTTTGGCGATGTACATCACTTTTTTATTTTAAGTCTAATAGATCCGGTTGACTCATATAGGTGACCCGAACCATATTTCCAACAGCCCTCAATGCGAATTTTCCTTTCTCGGTTGTAGATTTACTTGTTACCTCAGATTCTGTCAAAAGCTGGACTAATTTGTGCAAACAACGACCTGTGGTTGGTTCCTTTAGTAGGGTTGTCTCCCAATGGAACGTCGATGGTTCCTCAAGTGATAAGCCGGGAGCATGTGGCATTGAGGGAGTCTTAACAGATCACATAGGGTGCTTTGTTTGTGTGTTTTCTTGCTCTGTTGGTCTATGCGATTAAAATTCGGCAGAACTTTTAGCTACTGAGAAGGCACTGGAATTGAGTTTGCAGCCCTATGTCTCTCCAAGTTGAATCAGATTCTACGATTGCGTTGTCTGTGGTCAATAATAACAATGGTGCCGCTAGAGACTCTGTTCGACCATCAACTCTATTGTAAATTATCTGCAGGTGCTGGGTAATGTTTTCTTTATCTATACTCCGGGGTGAGGCAAACTTGGCGGGCGAATGTTCTTGCTAAACTGGGAGTGGATACGGTTGTAGACTTTGTAGCCTTTCTCTAGTTCTGTTGCTGCGGTGTTGGCTTCTGCGTGGTTGGATTTGGGGCTTTGTTTTGGTTTTAGTGCTGCGTGGTTGGGCTGTTTTGGTGTTGCACTGTGTTTGCTCGATTGATTGGTCTCTGCGTGTTTGGTTTCAGGAAGGGATTTTGCTCCTAGGAGTGTTGCTACACTTGTAAATAAAATGGAGTTGTATGGATGAGTGCGCTCTTGTGTTGTTCCTGCTTCGTTATTTTGATCCCTGCACTCATCTTGCTTTCGATTTTCATTTGTTGTATTTAATTTGTATTTTGTTTCTGCTATGCTAATTGTCCTTGGGTGGGTTTCTGGTTGCAAGCCGTTGTCCATGCTATCCTGTATTTTGTTGTTTCAGTCTGTCATTTTGCTATGCCGTCAAATTGTCCAGCAGCTCCTGTATTTTTTTTTTCTGGTACTCTCTCGATTTTTCACATAGCATTTCATTATCTAAGTTAAGTGTAACAGGGTAGCATATTGGCTTAATTTAGCTGGCCACATTCATTCTAAATTTTTCCTAAATTTTATTATTAATAAAAATTTACTTGTAAAAAAGAATTAATTTTAAATGTGATTTTCTCAATATCAAATCTACACTTGAATGTAACTCTAAATTACCACTAGCAAGATGTTCCTGAAAACGTTAAAGACATTAAATTGTCGAAATACACTGAAATGAGAAACATAAGGTCGAAGCAATAACATATGAAGCAGCTGAACCTGGAATTTTATTTAATTAAGAAAAATACACAAGCATAACACAGACTCGTACAACTAAGGATAAAGTGCAGAGCATATTAAGCGTACATAGGACTCTCTGCTTTATTTTCTAAGCCAAACGTAGCGCATAGGCATACACGTATGTAGCAAACATGCATGGATGAGTGCAAAGCAGGGCTTTGTTTTATTTACGCAGTAAAAATATATGCATTAAGGTCATCCATGCAATTTAGTTTAAGATAGCTAATTTACTTAGGGCAGTGTTACTGTCAACTTGATCAAGTTTTTGCAGGGTCCTCTTTGCAATGTCTTCCATAGCTGCTTCAAATTTAGAAGCAGATTGTTTTTGATCTGAAGCATAATTATAGGTCCAGGTCCATGCCACATTGTTATCTTTTGGGTAAAATATCACAGCCTTGAAGTCAAGGACATGATACTTTGAGGGGATATCACCTGCAGTAACCCTGTAAACGATTGCTTTTTCTTTGTTGTCGGTGATCTCAGTCGACGTTTTGAAATTGGGAGAATCTACAAAACAAATTCACCAACATTAATTCTTTATTAATAAAGAGTTAATATCTATGTTGTGGCATGCTTTTCAAGTATATATAAAAGACCATAGAAATGCTATCTTGGAGCGTGTACTTACTTGGGCCATATGTGATTGTGCGCTCGTTAGGGTTTTTGGGATTTGGTGTGATGGATGTATACAGCTCAGGAATGGCAAACGGATATATTATTGTGGAGTTTTGAAGCTCCATCCAGTACACTTCTGGTGAACTCTTGATCGTAACTGTAACTCCACCTGTGCCTGTTTCAGTTTTAGACGCCATTTCTGCTAACAGAGAAACAAAGCAAATGAAAGAGAGAATTACTCGGAGGATCGCTATGCATCGAGAGCTAACACACGCATAGGGTTATATAGTGTCCCATAGGATAGGAGAGAGAAAATGAGAAACCTTGAAAAAAAATTAATAATAATTTCATGATGTTACATATTCCGATAAGATAATTTTAAAATTTTAACATATGTACACCTATACATGATACGTGTCAATCTCATAAATTTACATATTTTCTTTTTTTTTCTTTAATTACAAGAAATTTCTTGACTTTGGCTCAACTTTATTGTCCAATTGATAAATTAAAATTTAATTAATAAAAAATTAAGTATATTAGTTTAAAAGTTTATTTTCTAAATTAAAGTTGAGAGCATATTTATAACAAAAATTGTATATATAATTGGGGAATAAAAGAAATTCTTGAGGACCATATTATTATTATTATTTTATGGACTCATACTATTAAAATATCAAAATATTAAATCATATACGTGTTTAAACTTATATACATACCATTAAAAAGTTTAATATCTCAAAACTCAAGCCACAGTCGATATAAAATTAAGAAGAATTTTATTGTCATTGTAAATTTATAGTGACTTTTTTTTATTATTATTGCTCAACTTTCTCATCTATTTTCTATTATTATTCTTTTTTTTTCTTTTAATTCTATTATTTATTTATAAGATTTTTATTAAATTTTAATATTTAGTACATGTAGATGGTTAGAAAATTTGATAAAAAATTTTATTAATTTTTAATGATTTGTGTTAAAAAATTATTTTTATAATTATGTATGTATTTGAATTATGAACTAATAAAATTTTAAGTTAGTAAAATTAAGAAATTAACATTATAAGTAAAAATAAAATTATTGATACATATTTTATGAAAAAAGGTTAGCAAAATTTTAAAGAAAGAATATATATATATATATATATATATATGATATTTGCCACTACTAATGTATAATATATGTAGAGGTGAGCAGATTTCGATTCAAACCGAAAAATCTAATCCAACCTACTCAATTTGCTTCAATAGGTTCGGTTTTAAAATTCAATCAGTTTGGTTCTGTTTTATATTATAAAAATTTCGGTTATTTTAGTTTGGTTTGATTTTGAGGAGAAAAAAATTAGTTAAATCGAACTGAATCGAATAGTAATTTTATATATTCAAATCGAAGCAAATCGATTTTTGAATTGATTTATTTTTATGGAGAATTTATGAATTATATTTAATTTTATATATATATATATATATATATATATATATATATATATATATATATATTGTTTAATTTCATATATATATATTGTTTAATTTCATTGATTAATGGTTATTATGTTCAAACCAAAGTCAAAATTAGACCAAATAACTTGAAAATCAAGTCTAAATTAAAAAATGAATAAAAAATCTAAACCGATCGATTTGAACAGAATCAAACCAAAATAGAGTGGTTCAGTTCGATTCGATTCAATTTTTTATCCATTTCGATTTGGTTCGGTTTCTAAAATCTGTAATTCGATATTTATAATTTAATTATATTCGATTCGATTTGATTCGATTTTGAACTGAATGCTCACCCCTAAAGATGGATATTTCCCATCTTTTGGTGGTGCATCAAAATATCTGGGGACTATAAAAATTTTGGTTTAAGGATAGAAACGATCAAAATGAAGAATGTTGATATCTGAGTAGTATAGAAGAAAAGAACCCAAGGTGGTTATCCGATGCACATCAACATTCTCTTCTTCATTATCCAAGTGATATTGATAGGCATTTGCAATATAATCTAGGTCACCCCTTGATTATTAGCAGAGACAGATTGTAACCATGGTTTCGTTTGGTCATTTATTATTTACATTAGAGGTAAATAAATCATGTGGATGTAGTTAATTAAGATTATGTTGTCTTTATTTCTTTAAAAAAAATACAAAATATTTTCTATAAATTTTAGTTTTATTAGAAAACATAATATTAAGGAACTTTGTATTTCACTTCACGTAAAATAAAAATAATAATAATAAAGCCACTAAATTAATTAAACAAGAAATTAATTTTTTTATAAAAAATAAAATTTCCTTTTTAATTATATCTTGTTATTGCCTAATCAAAATAATAAAACTTCATTTTTCCTGCAAAATTTCAAAAATTAAAATAAAAAGGGGACAAGCTATAATTAATCTAAGCCTGAGTTATCACTAGATCACTTTCAACAATTTCAACGAGTAAGGAAATTCTCTGTCCATGAGTTGGAGCACAATATTAGAAATGGATGAGAAGGAATATTGAATAGTTGATGAATATGTGAGATACTGAGATGAAAAGAAAAAATAGACATCCACATATATATGCATCAGATTCTTAAATAAGCTATCGATGTGAGAATCAATTTACGAAAATAAAATATTTAAATTTAATCTGATTTATTATAAATTTAAAATATAAATATATCGTATATATTATTTTTTGAATTCATAATAGATCAAATTTAGATAAAAATTTTCCTCAACTTTATAGAAGCATCAATAAATTTATATTTTAAAAAAAATATAAATTCATATTATCAACTTTTTTAAATTATAATACAGTTGAATATTGAAGTTTTAAAGTAAAAAGGAAAAAAAATTTAATATTGTTAAAAAAATTTGTTTATTTTTATTTTAAAATTTTTATCATTAAAATATTTTAAATTTAACTATAAATTAATTTTTAATACTCTCTAATTAACCTATTTAATTAAGAATGTAATTTTCCCAATAGCATATGCACACTTTGCTGCAGTTTAGAGATTCTCATAATACATAATTTGCAAAACGTGGAGGAGACAAATATATATTGGAGAAGCCTAGGCATTTCTTCTAATTAAACCACGCAAAGGAAACATTACATTGCTAAAGACAAGGCTTGTGGGAGTAGATGGCATGCAACGATGGCAGGCCTGCAATGACAAAGGAGGAGTTCAAGAATTGGTTAAAAAGATTTGATGTAGACAAAGATGGTAGGATAAGCAGAGTAGAACTGGTAAGCGCTGTGAGAACCTTCGGTGGAGGATGGTTCGGAGGGGTGCGTGCTTGGTGGAGCGTGCGCTGTGCAGACTCCGATGGCAATGGATATATTGATGACGATGAGATCGACCACCTTGTGGAGTTTGCACAAAACCACTTCGGCATCAGAGTTTCACCTTCCTAGTGGTCTTGCCTGGTTTTTAACTTTTATGTAGCTATATACATCCAGTAACTACTTTGTGGCTAGTGCAATACATTGTTTTGCCTTCTTTCTGTATAATTTTCTTCATGGAAATAAAATTAATATTATCATCCAATTATTCAAATTTATTATTGAAAAAAAAAAAGGCTTACCTTCTTGAATCGCTTCGATGAGAAACTACGTACGTTGATAAATAATCCAAAATATCTAATTCAATCCATTCAAAAAATATATATAAAAAAAACTAAAATAACTCATAATTTAAAATAATCTTAAATTCAAATGACTTAAACCTGAATGATTTTTGCCTACTTGTTTTCTTTGTGGTTAAAAAGTTATGATTTTTATGGAAATTAATTAATCAATTAATATAGCATGATACTAAAATAAGAATAAGCAACCAATAAGTTATTGTATCAATGGCGTGGAGTTGATTTTAGGCGGATTTTACCCATAAAGTTAGAGATTTAAATCTTGAGTCGTTTCTATTAGGAAACTATTACCTGAATACCACACCTGGCTAGAGCATGGGAATAACATTATATTTTTAAAAATTTTAAAGAAAAATGAATTGAAAAATTAAGTTAAAATTTTTCAATCGAATTTGAAAAGCATGATTTGTGAATAAATTATTAAGTTTATTCTTTATAATTCAAAAATATATATCTTTTTATGAATGTGTAGTGTATTGAATCTATTTTGTAATTTGCACAACGAACACGCCCGCATATGCTAATTTGCTTAAAGATTTATGCTGGACTTGTGTTATTTTAATATCATTCACTCCTTTTCCCCTTTTCTAATCTCTTTAGAGATTCCATTTACTTCTATCCTGATTTTTTTTTGTCTATGGAAAGAGGATACGAAAGGAACATTAGGTGATTAATGGGGTGGTGGTGAGTATCGCATAATATGGTCCAACCGTTAGTGTACAGTTCATTCAAATAGTATAGAAAAGATATCATTCTCTTGAAAAATTAAGCTATAAATTGAATTTTTAATATAAAAATATACTAATCTAAACTAAATTTAGACTAGCAATTAATTAAATGGAGAGATTGAGGATTAAAATGTATATTTACAAATTTAATAAATAGATTGTTTGAGTAGAAAAATTTACTAAAATTATGAGAAATAAATTAAGCTAAATGAAATATGTCAAAAATAAAGGTGTTAAGCACTTAAAAACAATAAACAATTAACAATAGTAAAAGGCAATTTCGGAGTTTTGAGATTCATATTTAAGTTATTTTAGAATTTTGATATGTTAGCCAAACATATGATAATTATGAGTTTTAAGGAGATTAATTCTTAAATTCTTTCGAGTAAGACAAAGAGTACCTTGATTAATTAAATTCTACTTTTGTGGAGTTTAAAATTAACCAAGACTCGTTAGCTACATGCATCCAGCAATTACTTTGTGGCTTGTGCAATGCATTGCTTTGCCTTCTTTCTGTATAATTTTCTTCATGGAAATAAAATTAATATTATCATCCAATTATTCAAATTTATTTTTTCAAAAAAAGAGTTTACCTTCTTGAATCGCTTCGATGAGAAACTACTTGTGTTGATAAATAATCCAAAATATCTAATTCAATCCATTCAATATATATATACATATATAATAACTCATAATTTAAAATAATCTTAAGTTCAAACGACTTAAATCTGAATGATTTTTGCCCACTTGATTTCCTTGTGGTTGAAAAGTTATGATTTTTACGGAAATTAATTAATCAATTAATATAGCATGGTATTAAAATAAAAATAAGCAACCAATAAGTTGTTGGATCGGTGACATGCAGGTGGTTTCAGGCAAACTTTACCTATAAAGTTAGGGATTTAAATCTTGAGTCATTTTTATTGGAAAGATATTACTTGAATGCCACACTTGGCTGGAGGGTGGGAACGCCATTGTATTTTTAAAAATTTTAAAGAGAAATGACTTGAGAAATTAAGTTAAAATTTTTCAATCGAATTTGAAAAGCATGATTTGTGAATAAATTATTAAGTTTTATTCTTTATAATTCAAAAAAAAAATATATTTTTTTATGAATGCGTAGTGTTTTGAATCTATTTTGTAATTTGCACAACGAACACGCCCACATATGCTAATTTTCATAAAGATTTATGCTGGACTTGTGTTATTTTAATATCATTCAATCCTTTTCCCCTTTTCTAATCTCTTCAGAGATTCCATTTTCTTCTTTTTAAAATTGAAAATATCCTGATTCTTTTTGTCTATGGAAAGAGGATACGAAAGGAACATAAGGTGATTAATGGGGTGGCGGTGAGTATAGAAGTAGATGCAAAAATGCTTTTGCCTTTTTCTATTCCAATATAGCATGCATGGCAATATGATTTTTAAGCTGATTTCTCCATTTATTAGGAAAAGCATAAATAGATTCTTAACAGAGGAAATTTTCTTTTAAGGTGCGTTTGGAATTTACAATGGCGATAGATAGGTTCTTCCTGTCTTTTTTAATCAATTTTAATGAGATGCTCTCCTTTCTAAATAATAATAATAATAATAATAATAAAATATTTATTCCATAAGATACATTAAGTAAGCTTCTTACCATTTTCACCATATTAAAAAAATAAATAAATAACGAGCCTTATTATAGGGTATTAAAATTATTTTCAAAACTGTAAAATTATAAATTTAATTTTCAATTATAGTCGATTATTTAAAAAAAAAAAAAAAACACTGCTCACAAATTTTGGAATTTCAAAACGTGAGGGAAAGAAGAGCATTGATGTAGTATATATTGGGAGGCTTTGGATGGAACTAAATCATAGCGTCCGAGAAAGCACTTGCACTTGCAATCACTGAAATGGCGATCATGGCAATTCGTGGTATTTCTGACCATGGAGGAGCTCACACTGGTTGCAATCGTTCGATTCTGACAAAGACGGCCGGATTAGCAAAGAAGAGCTCGCGGATGCTGTCCATGCCAACGGAGGATGGTTTGCAAGATGGAAAGGCCAGAGAGGGATGCAGTCTGCTGATTCCAACGGCAATGTCTTTGTTGATGGGAATGAAATCAATAATCTTATAGGGTTTGCACAAAAGCACTTAGGCATCAAGATTATAAGCTTGTAGAGATGTAGTTTGCTCTCAGTCCCTAGTCACTGTGAATTGCACTTGAGCCTTTCCATTGATGTTGCTACTTCATTGAAAATAAATTGGAACATATATATGCCATTTCTTTTATGATATGCACTTCTGTGTTTTCTTCCTTTCAGGGTTGAAATCAATGTGATTAACAGGGCTGGTTAGGCCACACCCAATGAGCTCATTGGACATTCACTAAGCAAAACTTAATTTAAACAACAGGAGTCTGGGACACACAAAATGACAAGAGGATGGTACAGAGAATTTACCATTAAATTGCACAACGCTAGAAAAATAAACACCGCACAGATATGCTCCGCGCAAAATTTCATGGTGGAATTTACTGTATAAGCATCACACACATTCTGTGAAGGCCCAACAATAGGCAACTCAATTCAGGAAATTCAAGAAAGTATTAAAATTTGGCTTGTTTAGTTGGCCATTATACTTAACTTTTTGGGAAGTAAAGGCTCTTAATTTCTTCACTTCCCATGAAGTAATTTACTTATCCCAACCTAGTTAAATTACTTCCAAAGACGTGAACTTTTCAGGAAGTAAGTCATTTGTATCAACAAAGGTCTAAGAATTTTTCCAGACGAACTGCATATGAAGCCAGAATCAATAACAAGGAATGACAATGCATTTCATGCTGAGGATTATACATTAATGTTTTCCAGGGATGCCTCCTTCCCATGAGAAAAGCTTACATTCATGGGACTGAAGGTATGCTCTATCCAATATCGTGCATATAACTGTTTCTGATGCAAGATAAACGTATAATGAATTCAATTTTTTGTGCATTATCTTCCATGAACTCCTTTTGGGCCATCAACAGATACAGCCAGGCTAGAACTAACAAAGCGTGGTGAGACTTCTGCCGTAGCTCTTGGCCACATGAAACCTGTAATTTGCCAGCACAATGCATCATTGAATATAAAACATAGGACTATAGTCTCTCATCAAGCCATAGTAGTTTAAAATGTGACCAAGTCATTTTTAGTCTTCAACACAGAGTGCAAACTCCTTATAATGTCAAGATGGTCCCTGTTATGAAGAATGGTCTTAACCAAATTTGTGCAATTCAGTTCCTCAAAATCTTTTGAAATGAGTCCTATATCGACAGCGTGCAGTTTGAAGAATAAATCCAAATAATAAATCAAATGAAACCCAAAGTTGAATCTTGAGTTCTTGTAAAACAAAATAAAGCCAAAAGTCAGGAATACCTGAGTAGTGCCATAACAAGCATGGCCAAAACCAGTTTATATCAGTATTCCGGGGTTTAAGCAATTGTCTCCAGTTGACACCAATCAAATATCGACAACAGGAGGAGGTAATTTCCAGAAATTCCATGAATTAAAATCCTCCTGTTTCAAATGAAGGAAAAAAGGGCAGAAAAACCAGTCACTCCACAGAAATAATTTAAGGAAAGGTTAACACACGTAAATGTTGCTTAAGCTAACCAACTTAAGCATAGAGTGAAAAAGGGGAACAGAAGTAAACCTGCTCAGATGATGTCATGGCTGGGAACATGTCATGCACAAGATCATGAAGCGAAGTATATGATTTTGTGTCAACACGGCGGTTCACAGCAACCTCACCCTAAAAATGTAAACCATCAGAAAGAAACTCTGACAATAAAGGTACTACCAAAGCATTTTAAAAAGCTTCTTTTAAAGCACAAAGGCCTTGACTTACCCTGGGATTGATGATGAAGATTTTTCCCTTCGGGATTCCAACCTTAAGGTAGCTAATCTCATCTGTATCTCTATTACCAAAACCAGCATAGAAAGGATTGCAATCTGAAGGAAACAACGCCTTAATATCCTGATATTGAGAATAAGAAAGTATTAGAACCTAACTTCTTGATAGATATACAGATGACTTCATGTGTACCAGTACAAATAATTCTTAGAAGTTATATAGGACTCATAGGATGTTAACTATCACAGCTTATCTGTCTCTCTCTAGATAAAGTATAGCATCTCAAAGATAATATTTTGCACTTCTGGAAAGAGGTCCTGTAAAATCTAGGTCTCCTCACTTTAACAGCTGAAAAAAAGACCAAGGTACTTTCCAAAGCATTTTTATCAAATGGGTGGGGAGGGGGGTGGGGTGTGGGGGGAAGGGGGAGAGAGAGAGAGAGAGAGAGAGAGAGAGAGAGAGAGAGTGTGGAGAGACTTAGTTACTTTAGTTTAGTTACTCTGTTTAGTTACTCTTTAGTTAGAAAGCTAACTTATTTTCCAGCTGGCATTCTCGTATAAATAGACTCTTCTCTCATTAGTTTCAAAATGAATAAGAATGCTTCAATTCATTTTACATGTTTTTCTCTGTTTCCTCACATGGTATCAGTGCAGGAAAAACAGATCTGAGATCTGAAGTGGTTATTTTCAAGTTTTTGGTTCTTGATTCTTTTAGTTTTGTGGAACATCTTCTTGATTGTTGATTCAGCTATGGAAGAAAACAACCGATCAGATTGCAGCTAGGGTTCTTGTACGAGGAAGGAATCCAATTGCCGGAAGGAATGCGATGATGAATTTGAGTGTTGGTACTGGTCCAATGAGTTTACACAGCTCAAATAACCCAGGTATGATTCTGGTTTCAGCTCCTTTGATTAGTAACAATTACCGTTCTTGGAATAGAGCTATGAAGATTGCTTTGGGTGGCAAGCAAAAATTAGGGTTTATAGATGGAACTGTCAAAGTTCCCGAAGAGGATTCTGGTGAACACGACATATAGAGAAAGTGTGATTTCATGGTAACTTCTTGGATTATGAATTCAATATCCAAAGAATTAGCCGAGGCTTTCATCTACACTACGTCTGCGAAGGAGTTATGGGATAAAATTGGAGAAAGGTATGGGCAGAGTAATGGTCCACTTATATTTCAGATTCAGGGGAAAATTGCTTCAATGGTTCAAGATAACATGTCTGTGTCTGTGTATTTTACCAAGTTAAAGAAGTTGTGGGATGAGCTTGCTAGTATAGATCCATAGCCTGTTTGTACATGTGGTGCTGCAAAGGAAATCACAGAAATTGCTAACAAAGGGAAATTGATGCAGTTTTTTATGGGGTTAAATGACAGCTATGAACAATCAAGAAACCAGATTTTATTGTCAGATTCTTTGCCGTCTGTTGATAAGGCGTATTCAATGATTCTCAAAGTAGAGTCACACAGGCAAATGGTTAATTCTTACACTAAATCAGTTGAGTCAATAGCTTTGCAAGCACAGTCACAGGGTTATAGGAAAGACCAGAGAAAGAATGATAAAAGAAAGCGTCATTGCAACTATTCTAATCAGGATGGGCATGTGAAGGATACTTGTTTCAAGTTAAATGGTTATCCGGATTGGTGTAAAGGTAGAAGGAATTCACAGGGCACTAATTCTGCTAGCATTACTTCTGTTGGTTCTCAACAACTGCAGCAACTGAAGTCTACTCCTCAAAATGCACATAATAGATTTGTAACAGCTTATGTGGCAGAAACTCCTCTTGAAAGGGAAGTATCAGCTAGTACTGATAGGATTGAGGAAATAAGTGCCTTGCTGGGTAACTTACAGCAGGAAGTGCAGCACTCTTTGAAAGGAAAAAGCTCTGTTGTAGCATCTGCTGTTTCTCAACATCTTTCACCAGGGCAATTTAATTCTCATTTTGTTGGCATTTCTGCTCTTTCTAGTGTTAATTGTGTTTATACATATTTGGATCATGTCTGGATCATTGACACAGGGGGCCACTGATCACATGACCCCCAATTCTACATTTTTTTCAAAACTTACTAATGTTGTTGTTCCAATTTCAGTACATTTACTAAATGGTAGTTGCTCTCAAGTAACTAAAACTGGAAATGTTTGTCTTTCACCTTCCCTGACCTTGTTTGATGCCTTATTTGTTCCTGATTTTCATTATAACTTTTTTTCTGTTCCCAAATTGCTTTCTACAGTTCAAATGTCTATCTTCTTCACTGCTGCTTATTGTTTCTTTCAGGACCTGAGGACTGATACAATAGTGGCAGTGGGAAAAGTGGTTCAAGGCCTCTATACATTGGATCATTCTAGTTTTTTGCCTTCAATGATAGCTAAATGTTTGTCTGAAACTTCAATTGTACCTTCCGTTGCCTCTCAAAATGGCTCTAATACAAATTTGCATTCTTGCCAACTCACTCAATTAGATTACTCCATGTTACATGCTAGATTGGGACATGCTTCTATTAATAAAATTAGACACCTTACTGGTTTTCGTTTTCTAATTCAGATATTTTAATTTGCCCTTTAGCTAAGCTTCATAGATTGCCATTTGTTGACAGTAAATCTCATTCTTCTTTTCCTTTTGCCTTATTGCACATTGATGTGTGGAGACCCTATAGGGTTCAATCTGTCACAGGGGCTCATTATTTTTTAACTATAATTGATGATTGTAGTCGAGCCACTTGGACTTATATGATGCAGTCCAAGAGTCAAACATTTCACACATTGAGACAATTTATTCAATATGTAGCAACTCAATTTCATACCTCTATTCTAGTCATAAGAAATGACAATGGTAGTGAATTTGTTAACAAGGCTTGCAAAGATTTTTTTTGCCATGAAAGGTATTGTTCATCAGTTAACCTGTCCATATACTCCACAGCAAAATGAAATAGTGGAGAGGAAACATCGGCACCTTTTAGACACTGCAAGGGCCTTCAAAATTCAAGCCCATCTTGATACACTTGTATTATATAGATATTTTTAAGCATATTTGTATATTATTTCACAGCATTTAGATAAGTAATCTCATGCATAATCATTAATTTCATCAACTTTTGTAAATTCCATTGTCAAACTCTAAATTCCATATTTTCTGCATCATTTCAGGTGTTTGAATAAAGTTCCAAGACATAGGAGTGCAGAAGTGCTACTGATACACTTTACACGAGTCGTGTAAGCAATGCCACAGACCCGTGTAACCTACTGCTAGGGGAAAACTAAAAGAGCCAAGGAAAAAAACTCAGTACACGGGCCGTGTACAGAGACCCGTGTAAACCATGGAGACCCGTGTAAGTCTCTGCCTAGCCAGGATTAAGGATCTCTCTGTAAAGCAAAAGAACACAGGTCGTGTAATTGGACTCGTGTAACCAGCAATGCCCTGTATAATCTTCTGTACCAATACGATATGCAGTCTGCAAAGCTCTAGTAAGTTACACGGCCCTGGGCCGTGTAGTGACACACAGGCCATGTATTAGCCAACGACCACTTTCCTGATTTGGCTCCAGCTCCAGTCTTGACAAAGAGAAGAGACTTTTAATACTTCTGGAACTCTGAAAACCTAATCCTAGGCACTGAATATAAATAGAAGCAGCAGAAAGCAGAAAAGAGGGGGGATCCAGAGCCGAACAATAACACCTTCATCATTTTCTCACAACCGCCAAGAAGAGTAGTGTATCAGTATCAAGGAGGAGCCTTCAGCTGAAGTTCTACAATATCAAAGCTGCAGATTCTTTTCAGTTCTTTTGTTCTATTTCTTTAAGCGAACTTTTATTGTTCTTTTATTTTATTTTTATTATGTTTGCTGAACTCATCATGAGTGAGTAATTTTCATATTCTGGGATTAGGAGAATAACGCTTGTAATCATTATTATGGACAAATATTGAGTTTTATTTATTAGATTTGAGATTTGTTCTTTGATTTAATTTCTTGCGATCTTAATGCATGCTATGTGTTGGTACCCACTTAGTATTGATTATAGATATTAATTGAAGAACTGAAAAGTGAAGATTAATATTAGACAATCAAGATTTTGAACCTAGAAAATCTTACATAAAGATAGGCTGGTAACCTTTGTGGATTTTCATAATTAATCATAGGTTTTAAAGAGTTTTTATTAGAACCGATCACCTACGAAAGTAAGATTTAGCTCTAATTAAGACACTCCTTAGGTGCCTTGAGAGAGGACCTAGGGTACTTTAGGATTAATTTCCATCAAGGCAAACGATTCTCAATCCAATAAATAGACAAGATTACATCCATAATAAGGTTAAAGTGTGAAATCCTAATTCTGGAATTATTTCAAAATAGATTATTCCATTTTTAATTCATTACCCTTTTTATTCCTAGTATTCAAAATAGACAAATTTCACTCCCCCATTTTATTCGATAGCCTAGACAGCTAAAATCGCTGTGTAGTCTGGTACTTACTAGTTAAATTCCTCGTAAGACGATACTCTACTCACTACTTTATTAATTGTTAGCGATCCATGCACTTGCGATGTTGAAATACCAGCAAACACGTCTTCCCGACAACTTTTGGTCTGAGTGTGTTTTAGCTGCTACATATGTTATCAACAGGTTACCAATCAAAAAGTTAAATTGGAAAACCCTTTATGAGATGCTTTACAACACCAAACCATCTTATGCTCATGGGTTATTCTCTTACTCAAAAAGGTTACAAGTTGTATGACTTGGATTCTCAGTCTTTCTTTGTTAGTAGAGATGTTCTTTTTTATGAACATGTTTTTCCTTTTCAGTCCATTCGTACCATTGATTCTTCTGCTCTTCCACTTCCTGTATGTTATGGAAAGTCAATCACTATATTATTTCTCTGTATATTTTGTATTCTGTATTCCTATTTAGGATTTCTTATTTAGGATTTCTTCCTAATTAGTAGAACACAATTATAGGAATCAATTGTATATATATACCCATGTACAGATTAATTGAAATCAATGAGAATCATCTCTTTCTACATGGTATCAGAGCAGGTCATCAATCTAGGGTGACTATTTGTTCTCACTACCCAGCTCAGGAGAGACTTTGGCCACCGACCGGCCGTTTCAACCCCGATCAACATCGCCGGCGTCGTCTCAACCCCCTCATTCCACCATTGTGTGCTGTTGCCTGATCCAGTATAACCATTAAAGGACTTCTGAGATTTGGCTCTCAGATCCTATTTCGGTATTTGCTTGATTTGTGATTTTGGGTTATTTTGCTGCTATAAGCACTTTGGATTAGCGTTTCGGTTAGTTTTCTTTGTCTCAACAAATGGCAGACAATAAGAATGTTATTTCTGATGTGATTCCGGTGATGACTAAGATCATGGAACACAAACTTAATGGTTCGAATTACCTGGAGTGGAGTAAGACTGTTAGGGTTTATTTGCGTAGCATTGATAAGAATGATCACCTTACTAAAGATCCACCCACTGATGATACACGACAAACTTGGCTAAGGGAGGATGCTCGGTTGTTTTTGCAGCTTCGAAACTCGATTCATAGTGAGGTAATTAGTTTAATTAATCACTGTGAATTTGTTAAGGAATTGATGGATTACTTAGATTTTCTGTATTCTGGTAAAGGGAATATCTCCCGTATTTATGATGTTTGTAAGGCATTCTACCGTGCTGAAAAAGATGATAAGTCTCTCACGGCTTATTTTATGGATTTTAAACGGCTATATGAGGAACTTAATGTATTGTTGCCTTTTAGTCCTGATGTGAAAGTTCAGCAGGCCCAACGGGAGCAACTGGCTGTTATGAGTTTTCTTGCAGGCCTTCCTTTAGAGTATGAGACTGCTAAATCTCATTCTCTCCTGTTCTGAGATTTCCTCTTTGCATGAAACGTTCCACGGGTCCTTCGTACAGAAAGTACTCAATCTTCACAGCCTGCCAGTAGTGCTCTTATTAGCCGTAATCCAAATGGACAACAGGGTAATAGAAGAGAAAGTAGAGGAGGAATTACAGGCAACAGAAGTAATCAGCGTAATGGAGAGGCTAGTTCTAATCAGGACTCAAGAGGAGTCATTTGTTATTATTGCCATGAGCCTGGCCATACAAAATATAATTGTCCGCAACTTCAGAGAAAAAATCAGCGATCACAGATGGCAAATATGGCGTGAGAGAATTCTCTGATATCTTCCTCTGAGAAAACTATTTTGGTATCTGCAGAGGATTTTGCACAATTTTTCCAGTATCAGGCATCTTTAAAGCCTACCAGTTCTCCTGTCACTGCGATCGCTGAGTCAGGTAAATCCACTACATGCCTTGTGTCTTCTTCATCCAAATGGGTTATTGATTACAGTGCATGATCACATGACAGTAATTCTAGTCTTCTATCTTCTTTCAGTCTAATCTCACTTCATCTCATCATTACTTTAGCCGATGGTTCTACTTCTTGTGTCATGTGTTCGAATCTGCGAACCCGACTTCCAATTTCTTTGTCATCTATTTTGTATCTACCAAAATTCTCTTTTAATCTACTTTATATTAGTAAACTTACTCATACCTTAAATTATTCTGTTTCCTTTTTTCCTGATCGATTTGTTTGAGGATCTTACGACGGGCGATTATTGGTAGAGGGCGCGAGTCAGGTGGTCTCTACATTCTGGAAAATCATGTACCGCGGTCGCTTGTTTGCTCCAGTACCTTAACACCTCTTGAAACTCATTGTAGATTGGGTCATCCTTCTTTGTCTACCATGAAGAAGCTGTGTCCTCAATTTCAGTCTTTATCAGTACTAGAATGTGAGTCGTGTCAGTTTGCAAAACATCATCGTTTGCCTTCTGTGTCTAGAGTCAATAAACGGGCTTCATCTCCTTTTGAGTTAGTTCATTCTGATGTTTGGGGTCCTTGTTCTGTTACATCTAAAACTGGATTTCGTTATTTTGTTACTTTTGTTGATGATTACTCTCGTGTTACCTGGTTATATTTAATGAAGAATCGTTCTGAGTTATTTTCTATCTTTTGTGCCTTTTGTAATGAAATTAAAACTCAATTTAATATTTCTGTGCGCATATTAAGAAGTGACAATGCCAAAGAATACTTTTCAGCACAATTTCAGCATTTTATGACACAAAATGGCATTCTTCATTAGTCTTCCTGTGTGGATACCCCATCCCAAAATGGCGTGGCCGAAAGAAAAAATCGTCATCTTCTTGAGGTAACTCGTGCTCTTCTTTTTCAGATGAAAGTACCTAAACACTTTTGGGCGGATGCAGTTTCTACGGCATGTTTTTTTATCAATCGTATGCCGTCTTCTGTCCTTAATGGGGATATTCCTTATACTACTTTGTTTTCTACAAAATCTTTGTTCCCTATTGAACCCCGTATTTTTTATTGTACCTGTTTTGTGCGTGATGTTCGTCCACAGGTTACTAAATTGGATCCAAAATCTCTCAAATGTGTCTTCCTTGGGTACTCCCGGCTCCAAAAAGGGTACCGTTGTTTCTCTCCTACTCTTAATCGTTATCTTATTTCTGTAGATGTCACATTTTTTGAGTCCACTCCATTTTTTCCTCCATCATCTGTGTATGAGAGTCAGGGGGAGGAGGATGATCTCTTAATATATACTGTCCAACCAATGTCTAGTCCTCTCCCACAGCCTGTTCCTTCTGTCTCTAGACCTACTCGACCTCCCGTTGTTCATGTTTATTTTAGGAGATTGGAGATTCCCGACTCAGATCCTCCACCAGCTACTTCGTTGGGAGATCCTGTACCTCATACTGATCATGATTCTAATCTAGACTTACCCATTGCTCTTCGTAAAGGTAAACGTTTATGTACTTACCCTATCTCTTCTTTTGTTTCTTATAATCAATTGTCTTCTTGTTCTCGGTGTTTTGTTACTTCTTTAGACTCTGTTCCTATCCCTAATACTGTTGATGAGGCACTGTCTCATCCTGGCTGGTGTGATGCTATGAAAGAGGAAATGGAGGCTTTAGATGCTAATGGTACATGGGAACTATTGCCTTTGCCCACTGGTAAGAAAGCTATTGGTTGCAAATGGGTATATACAGTAAAGGTAAATCCTGATGGTTCTGTGGCTAGGTTAAAAGCACGCCTTGTAGCAAAAGGATATGCTCAGACATATGGGGTTGATTACTCTGATACTTTTTCTCCTGTAGCTAAACTTACTTCTATTCGCTTGTTTATCTCTTTAGCAGCTACATATGATTGGCCCCTGCATCAATTGGATATCAAGAATGCTTTCCTTCATGGTGATCTTCAGGAGGAGGTGTATATGGAGCAACCACCTGGGTTTGTTGCTCAGGGGGAGTTGGGTAAAGTTTGTAGGCTTCGGAAGTCTCTTTATGGCTTGAAACAAAGTCCTAGGGCATGGTTTGGGAGATTCAGTGAAGCAGTACAGGAATTTGGTATGCAAAAGAGTAAGTGTGATCACTCAGTATTTTATAGGCAATCTGAGGCTGGTCTAATTCTCTTGGTAGTCTATGTGGATGACATTGTCATCACTGGGAGTGACTCTGCAGGTATTTCATCTCTTAAAACCTTCCTCCAAACTCGCCTGGACCAAAGACTTGGGATTGTTAAAGTATTTCTTGGGTATCGAAGTTATGAGAAGTAAAAAGGGTATTTTCTTGTCTCAAAGAAAATATGTCCTCGATCTATTGACAGAGACAGGAAAATTAGGTGCTAAGCCTTGTAGCGCACCAATGACTCCAACTTTACAATTGTTAGCAGGGGATAGTGAGTTGTTTGAAGATCCAGAGAGATACAGGAGATTGGTAGGAAAATTGAACTACCTTACAGTCACTCATCCTGACATTGCTTATGCCGTTAGTGTGGTAAGTCAGTTTATGTCTTCCCCAACTGTTGCTCATTGGGAAGCCTTGGAATAAATCTTGTGTTATCTGAAGGGCGCTCCAAGAAAAAGTTTGCTATATGGTAATCATAGGCATTTGAATGTTGAATGTTTTTCAAATGCCGACTGGGCTGGATCTAAGGTTGACAGAAGGTCAACTACTGGATATTGCGTTTTTATTGGAGGAAATTTGGTATCTTGGAGAAGCAAGAAGCAGAGTGTAGTTTCTCGATCTAGTGCTGAATTCGAATACAGAGCCATGGCACAATCAGTATGTGAAGTAATGTGGATACTTCAATTGCTAGATGAGACAGGTTTTAAGACCTCCTTGCCTACGAAATTATGGTGTGATAATCAAGCTGCTCTTCATATTGCTTCTAATCCGGTGTTTCATGAGCGGACCAAACATATTGAGATTGATTGTCACTTTATTCGTGAAAAGATTCAACAACAGATCATCTCAACAGGACACATCAAAACTGGAGAGCAGTTAGGAGATATTTTCACAAAAGCTCTGAATGGAGCTAGGATTGACTACATTTGTAACAAGTTGGGCATGATTAACATCTATGCTCCAACTTGAGGGGGAGTGTTATGGAAAGTCAATCACTATGTTATGGAAAGTCAATCACTATATTATTTCTCTGTATATTTTGTATTATGTATTCCTATTTAGGATTTCTTATTTAGGATTTCTTCCTAATTAGTAGAACACAATTATAGGAATCAATTGTATATATATACCCATGTACAGATTAATTGAAATCAATGAGAATCATCTCTTTCTACACTGTACAAGATTTTCCTTCTCTCTCTTCCAAATTATTTTTCTAGTTCAGATGTTGAGTCTCTATTCCATCGCCTTCTCTTCTAACTTCCACACCTAGTTCTTTGCCTTCCACTTCTATCATTCCTATGTCACAACCTATTCTCCGAAAATCTAGTAGGCAAATTTCTAAACCTACTTGGTTGAATGATTTTGTGGAGATGGCTATAACACATTCTTCTACTGCTGCATCAATCCACTTAGGTATTTCTTCCTTTATTTCTTTTACACCTTATTTAGCCTTTGTTCACAATGTGTCAACTGTTTTTGAGCCCATCCACATATGTGCAAGCTGCGGCTAATGCTAGATGGGTGGAAGCTATGCAACAAGAATTACTTGCCTTGGAAAAAAACTAGACCTGGGAACTTACTTCTTGACCTAAGGGTAAGAAGCCAATTGGTTCAAAATGGGTTTATAAGGTGAAATATAAGCCTTCTAGTGAGGTGATAGATTCAAAGCAAGGTTGTTGGCAAAGGGATATAATCAGATTGAGGGTATTGATTACAAGGACAGGTTTTCTCCAGTAGCAAAAATGGGTACAGTAAGACTTTTTATTGCTTTAGCTACTGCTAAGCAATGGCCCATATTTCAACTTGATATAAATAATGCTTTTTTGCATGGATTCTTAAATGAAGAAGTCTATATGCTGCCACGTCAAGGGTATGATAAGGCTTTACCTAGTCAAGTTTTCTTGCTTAAGAGGTCTCTCTATGGTCTCAAACAAGCTTCTCGACAATGGAATATTGAGTTTACTCATTTCCTTACTTCATTGGGTTTCGTTCAATCACAACATGATCATTGCTTGTTTATCCGTGCTACCACCACTGTATTTTTGGCCTTGCTTTATATGTTGATGATGATAACATCACTGGAACTTCTGTTGATGCCATTAATGCTGTTAAACATTCTCTTCATGAGAAATTCACAATTAAGGATTTAGGTTCACTCAAGTATTTTTTGGGGCTTGAGGTAGCCAGATTTGATATTGGTACTGTTGTTAGCCAAAGAAAGTTCATCTTAGATCTCATTGCAGAAACTGGCATGTCTATGGCAAAGTCTGTCAATAATCCTTTCCCTACGGGTTTTCATCTCTCTGTTGATTCTGGTGATCTTTTGCCAGATCCTAATCAATTTCGCTTGCTCATTGGGCGTTTATTGTATATTAATCTCACAAGGCCTAACATAAGCTGTGTAGTCCAGCATCTCAGCCAATTCATGACTGCACCTAGAAAGCCGCATTGGGTAGCAGCTCTTCATGTTGTCAAGTACCTCAAATCATGTCCTTCTAAGGGCTTATTTTTTCCTGTAGATAACTCTTTGCAGCTCACTGCTTTTTGTGATGCGGATTGGGCCTCTTGTGCCTTCAGCAGGAAGTCTCTCACTGGTTATTGCATCTTTCTTGGAGGTGCTCTTGCATCTTGGAAAACAAAGATGCAAGCCACAGTGTCTAAATCATCTGCTGAGGCAGAATATAGAGCAATGGCAGCCATTGTTTGTGAGCTTTTGTGGATTTCCTACATTTTGTATGATTTTCATGTGTCACTTAAGCTTCCCATATCCTTATGCCTTGCATATTGCTAGCAATCCTGTTTTCCATGAGCGTACTAAACATCTGGATATTGATTGTCACATAGTTCGTGAACAATTACAAAGAGGCTTCATTCATCCGGCACATGTTTCTTCTTCTGAGCAATTTGCTAATGTCTTCACCAAGCCTTTGTCTTCTCCAGCTCATTCTTACTTAATTTCCAAGTTGTCTCTCGTGGACATTCTTCCACCAGATCCAACTTGAGGGGGGGCTGTAGAGAGACTCAGTCACTTTAGTTTAGTCAGTCTGTTTAGTTACTCTTTAGTTACTCTTTAGTTAGACAGCTAACTTATTTTCCAGCTTGCATTCCTGTATAAATAGACTCTTCTCTCGTTAGTTTCAAAATGAATAAGAATGCTTCAATTCATTTTACATTTTTTTCTCTGTTTCCTCACAGAGAGTACTAAAATTGCAGTGACTTGTATAATTTTCATGGAATATCAAAAAATACAAAATTATCTATCAGAAGAAACAAATCTTAGATATGAAAGTGATTAATAAAACAGCTTGGGCATCAGCTTTGAGAACTTTAGAATATGTGAAGACAGAATTGAACAGAGGAAAACTAACCTCTAAGCATGCAATCTTGAATTCATGAGGAGCCCTTCTAATAACTGACAAAATAGAAAGGATGTTAATGCAGAAATTATAACTAAGAAAGACAATTGTCACCACAAAATTCAGCTAGTGCTCAAAACCTTCATCAAAATTTTATTATTAGGAATTGCACAGCAGAGGAAGCCTTAGGCATGCATTTTACAGGCAAAGAACTGGAAACCAAGAGAACAAATGACACAGATGCAAAGCACAGGCAAAGAAGTAATATCTGCAAGAACCACAGAAAATATACTAGTTACCTTCACGGAATAAAGAAGGAAAAAGACCGTCAGGGGATATAACTACAGGACCATCTGGTAAAGCCTTTCCATTCTGCAAATAAGAGAACACACCTCTGTTTGAGAATAAAATTGGACAAACATAAAATTTAAACTTTCTTATATCTTGAGTTCTAAGCTTCAAATACTAAGTAAAGCATCTATTCACCTGCTTAAGGTTGACTAGGAATTGTCTAGTGTGATAGGCTTGAGATATTGCACGAGCACTTAGAAAAAGCAATTGATACCCATTTTCCTGTAATAAATGAGAAAACTTTTTGAATACATATATGATTCAACAACATTATCACCGGTCATAAGTCAAGTTATACACAACATATAAATAATATTAGCATTTTAAAATTCCCAATGACAGAAATCAAAGATTTCCAAGCACAAGATTACATCTCTGCACGATGATGATTCCATGCTAATAAATATATTTCAGGGCCAAAAGAGGGCCTCCAATTTGGAATATATGGAACCCAACAAGAAAATAATTTCTTATTTGAAGTCATGAATGTAAAGATGGTACATCAAGCATTGCCCCAAAATATGAACGCTCACATAGATTCTAATCCAAACACGCAAAATCAGAAGCAACAGACCTTAATAGCTGAAAATAAAGGTGCAACGCCTGTTTGTGACCAATCCATCCCAACTAAAGGCATGAACTGACCAAGAACATCTGATCTGTGATAACAATGTCAAGAAAAGGAGTCAGATATGTTCAGGAGAAACCCCAGATTTCAGGAAACCAAAAGCTAAGAAAAATAACTAAATCATAAAACATTCAAGGGGGGTGGTGGGGTTATAAATATAATGCAACTTGACGCCAATACCAAGAGAGCAAATGTAAAAAGGATAACGCAAAGAAGATAAAGTTTCTAAAATAGATATTATGAAGTTCTAGAGGACCACAATTCAGATAAATAGAAATTCAAAGAGAAAAGATTAGTAAATTATGTTGTTTTCATGCAACATGCATAACAGAGGAAGGAATGACCTCATGAAAAAGTATAAGGATGTAGTAATAAAAATAAAATAAAATAGAAGCCTTAAAGCTCCGGATCCTATCACTTATATCCACAAAATAAATGAGCAATACGTAAATGTAGGCAGCAAAAATCATTACCGTAAGTTATTGTATCACATCAATAATGGTTTTAAAACTGTGCAAATTTTAGAATCATAAACTCCTGCTAGACCGATATTGTGAGTTTCAACATTCCTATTTTGGAACATCTTTACTTTTCAGGCATGCCCACTCAGTTTGAATGATATTGGGTTTAAGACAAGGTCTAACACCTATCAACAGATTGTGACAAACACTTAACATGCTGCTTAGTCAGTGGATAATTGATAAATATAACTATACATTTCCAGTTTACAATTATTAGAACATTTATATAAGAAGTACAATATTTAGGATGGAGTTCACACATTCAGCTTTGCCAATTCATCTTGCAGTAACATGCAAGACTGACAACTGTGAAATTTCAACTTACAATCATTTTAAAATCCAAAAGATTTAGGAATACTTATTGCAATAAAAAAAAAGCTCAGAAAACCTACTTTGTTATCGTCCCATCAACATCTGAGATCACTATGCGAGTGTTCCATTTCCACAAATAAATTCTAGCATCCACCTGTTGACCAAGATAATATTAAGTAATCATTCAAAAAATTAAGCTGAAAAAAAATAAGTGCAAAAGAAAATTAAAAAACAAAAACAGAGAAAAGGAAATAATATACAGAAAATCTCATCTACAAGGGAAAAAAGGTAATATTTTTTAAGCAATAAAAGCAATGATGAATAACCTTCTGCCTTCCCAGCATTGCAGTGGAGAATGTGAATGTTACTGTATTACTCCCTTCCTTCAGATTCAAGGATGCCAACTCTTCAGATGTTGGGGTAATCGCCCTTACCATCTTTTTGGAGACCTTTGTCTTAACAGCATTTCTATCATAATCCATATCAATGTTGCTATCTGAAGCTTTCTCAGCATCAGAACTCCTGGCATCAGTAATAGTTGACTGCGTGGTCTTCCTAGATCTTGATCTTCTAAAAGTGAAAGGCCAGAGTTTCCAGCTTCCACCAGTTGTAACAATGGCTTCTGATAGATCCCCTACAAGAGATTTCTCAACTTGGTCAACTGGGATCATGCCCTCTGGTTCAAATATGTTTTCACTACCAAATGCAACTATTCCTAAAACAATAGGAGCAGCTGCAATTCTAACAATAAGCCTATCATTCTTCACAACTTCAGGACCTATAGAAGTTAATTTTTCTATGTCCAGCTTTTCAGCATCAAATGCTTGAGAAGCAGCTTCAGTTCCCATTCCTTCATACAACAAGTGTTTGCAAAGAGATATCTCTGCGTACAGCACCATGAGTGTGACTTTCTACAGATTGCTATATAAGGAGCATATTAAAAAATAAACTGATTCTCCACTTTGATTTAATCACAATTCATATGAAGAAGCCAAAAATTTAGAGATGGTATAATTTTGAATCTTAAAATAAATAATTCCTATGAGAAGGAAATGTCAAAAAGGTTGTTACAAATTGAAAACAATAAATATTCTGAATGCAGCAGCATCATGTTTCATGTTTTAGACACGCTTTCATTTCATTACATTTTTGTCTAATCAACTTGAAGTTAAAACAAGCCCAGAAAATAAAGATAGCATAATAAAACCAAATATCCACATAGTCTTACCAACAGCAGGATTGGCAACACTATTTTTTATATCTTCTGGATTATGAGAATCTTTCCTATTTGAGAGCTCTGGTGATGATTGGCTTTCCTTGTCTGTGTCTGAATTTATACAGCATGACTCATCCTTGTTTTGCAATTTCCATTCCAAGGGTTTGGAACCTGAGTCCAGTGAATGGCTTAAAGGACGATGGAGGTCCTCTGTACCCATATTGTCACTGCAAGACCACATATCGGGTAATGATTCTGCCAACCACCCAACTTTCATATGAGCAGTGTTATGAAGGTTAGGAATAGAAATGGGACTTGATGCTCCCTTTGAATTTTCCATCAGGGTTTCAACATCAGCCAATTGATTCTTTTGGAAAAAGCTGTCTTGAGAAGAAAAGGATTTATCATTTCTACTGAGAGGCTTATTCACTTCGTTAGTGCACTCAGTAGAAAATGAGGGATTATTTTCTTCAACTACAACATCTGAAAAATTCAAATTTTCACGAGTTTCTCTGTGTTTGAAGTTATCAAGATCACTGAAAATGAATTGTTCCTCCTCTGAATTCTCTGATACTGGAACACTAACTGCTTTTTCCAGGTCACAATCACCATGAAGTTGTTCTAAACCACTCACTGATTTCAAGGAAGGTCGCAGCTCATCTCTGGCAATTTGATACGCAATATTTCTCCCATTTTCAAATTGACAAACTGATATGGTAAAATTGGAAATGGAGCTAATGCTCTTTGAATCTGCTTCAGTCAAATCAAGTATAGGGTCCACAGTGATCATTTGAGCATGGGATTTTGGCACTGCCAATGGAACTTCAAAATTCACCACATCACAGCCACATACCGAAGGAGGAGATGGATTTGTTAGTTGAGGGTAATTATCACAAGACTTGGTGAATACTGTCTCCAATTCTATTTCCTCAGCTTGCTCAGTAACTGTATCCTGAATGAAACTTTGAGTCAACAGAATCAGAAATTATCAATGCATGGCAATTAAAGAAATGGATCTATCCATGGGGCAGCCCTACACTATAGTTGCCACCCTCCCCCAAAAATAAACTTTTTAAAATTTTACTTCTTACACATATATGAAGAATTATATGGCCCCCAAATTTTCTTAAATGGCAACCCAAAGCTGAATATGCATGAGCATGAGCCTGGCTCAAGCTCTTGACACATTGGTTATTCCCCTAGACACAGCTAGCCAAGGTTGAGACTATCAAGTCGAACAAGAACTTAGGACCATGTCAACCACCCAAGCTTCATTCCTAAACTTCAATATTTTTTTTAATTTTTCTCTAACTAAATACCATCAGGCAGATGGTATTCTTGAGCATCATATAAGAAAATGGAAATTTGTGGGGGAAAAAAAAAAAAAGAGCAACATCAACAATTTTGTGAAGGCAATAAATTAACATTGGACCTATTGGCAACTAAAACTGCCAAAAGCCACATGTGACGCAGCTCAAAGGACCTCACTTGACACATTGATGTTCATTTTTTACGAAGAGAAATACAGGCTTCTGCTTTTTTCCAATAAGAAATAAATCTCACATACATTAAGACAATTGTGATGCTTTGGCTCCACCAGATCCTCCACAAGAGAACATCACTTGAATATTTTCAAGAATCAGATTGCCCTAACAATGTATCACTGCACTCAAGACTAACAGATGCACCAGTTATGAGCTAGGTTCACAAGCCCAAAAGCTGAACCATAACTAGGATTCAGCTAAAAGAGCTCAGGGTTCAAATTTCAATGTATAGTTGCGCTTTGGATGGTGCTTCTCACAAACAGTAAACTGGCAGGTCAGTTTATTCACAGCCATAGGTATGACGCCTAATTGTGTTTAAAAGTTCCTCTTTCCCTCACCTTCATGTATCTTTATTCATTGAATAAGGTGTAATTACTCTTTCTTTTTCCTTTTTCAAAACTTTAAAGAAAATGTTTTTCAAAAAGTCTGGATTATTCATAAGTAATTTTTCAAGTAATATACAGCTAGAAAATGTACCTCAGGTAGTAATTCGGTTGTCACATGCAAAGTTTCAGCACAAATGTTAACATCCCCAGGTCCACCACTAGTGAGACACAGTGTTTCCTCAGTTTGTTCTTTTGAACCATCCAACCCTACTAGTGAGTTCTCAGATTTCTCGCAGTAAATGAAGGATTGAGTTCCATTGGATCCACTCTCCTCAGAAATGCCAAAACCTGCTAATGCAACGTTTCTTTCATCAGATACACATTCTTGATCAAACTTCTTGCTGGGAAATGTTCCGAACACATCCACGATTTGTGAATGTGAACAAGAAAAATCAGAGATTACACCCTCAGAATTGTCATCTTGATCAGCGTTCTGTAAACCAGGTTCATTGGTGTTTCTTGCTATTGAAGATATTTCTTCCAATTTTTCTTCCAAAGCACTTTCATCTAACATCAAAGCCTCAACAATTTGTTCAGTGGCACCTGAACTTGACATTCCTACACTAATTTCCTCAACAGAAAATTTCCTGTTCTCAAAGCCAGAGTGGGAACTGTTGCCCATTTGCACATTACAACAACCTGTTTCCTCAGAAAACACATAATGGCCCACACTGGCTTCAGTGGCATCCTGCACAGATGAGCCAACCTGGCTTTGTCCATCATTGGTCAGCCTCTCTCTGTCCCCTTTACCATCAGTTGTATCTAAAGCAGAAAACTGTGAAGCATTTTCTTTCACGGACTTACTAGTGGTAAGATTAGTTGACCACTTCACATCCAAGAGGTTGGCTGCAATCTCTGCACGATCCAATGAACTTATCCTTACCACACCAGCACCATCATTATTACTTCCATCTTGATAACCATCTTCTTTCATTGGCCTCCTTCCAAAAACAAGACCAAATATCCTTGACCGGCGGGAATTAGTCCTAGCAACATTCTTCTCTTTATTTCCATCAATCTGACCACATGAATTTAACTTATTACCATCAAAATCACAGCTACTGGACTTCATTGGCCTCCTGCTATTCTGAGATTGCTCATCTGTCTCATCACTAGAAGATGATGAAACAGATTCCCCTTCATCTCCTTCTTCCTCCCTGAGAAAGTAAGCTTCTCCTCTCTGATCAAGATACATGTGCAAATTTGCATTTATTCCATTAACACTAATGTTAACCACCTTCTCTGTCGCCTTCAATACCCCTTGAAACTTCCCAAACCGAACATACCAAGGCGAGGATTTAAAGCTACCATCTGGCTGCTCCACCACAATGATATCCACAGCCCCACCAAAAGGGTGAAAGGGGCCCGAGACAGTGTAAACCCCTCTGGTTATAAGCCTCCCTACGGTATACATATTATGACACTCGGATTCCTCAGATCACCCAACGCACAAATTCTCAAAATTCTATCATAACTTAAGAACCCAAGCCACGAACCCCACAAGATTGCGAGGCTCTATTAGTATAAACCTCAAACCTGTGAATTCGACACGCTCCTAACCCTCCCAGTATCTCCAAAACTGCAATTCTGATAGAAACCAGATCAAAAATCCAAAATCACATCGCAGTTTGATTATCCAATTAATGACTCCTCAAAATACCAAAGCTTTCTTTTGCGCGGAACGACAAACAAAAATCAGATGAAGATAGAAAAGGCCTTCTAAAGCATCAAAACAAAAATTAAAAGGACACCCACCAAACTCATATAAGTTGCCAATACCCAGCAGGTCAAATTAAGATACAAATGAGAGAAACATATCAAACAGATACGAAAGCAGCTAAAAAACTAGTCATACAGACACATAAAAAGGGAAAGCCAGAAAGCCCCATATCCAAATAGAAGCAATAAGAGAGAAGAGTAGTTGGTGCAATAAAAGCATATTCGTTTTAAAATTATTCGAATGTGCCAAACTGTAATAATCATTAAATACCAACATAAATATACAAGGCTTTTTAATTATTTCATTGTTATATACTATTACTGAAAACTAATGAAAATGGAAAAAAAAATATTAATGAAAAGTAGAGAGATTAAGGCAAGGCCATGAAACTGACCCGGAGAAGTGAAAAAGAAAAAAGGCCAGAGGGGTCTCCTGATCTCTACAGATTCGAAAAAGGGAAAGATCAAGAGAGAATTTTTCTTTTCTCCTTTTTTTACCTTGGAAATGTCGAGCGATTGAGAGAGAGAGAGAGAGAGAGAGAGATGATGATCGTTGTTGACACGCAAGCATGGACGTTTAGTGAGTTTTTTTGGAGAGGGTGGCGCATTTTTTAATTTATATAAGGGCCACTTTTGCTCATATTCTGGACCCTTTCTCTTTCGGTTGCTGCGCTTGGCATTTGCATTGCAGGGTTTTGGATTTTGGACAGACGCCAAGCCTCTGTTCTTTCCTCTTCTGTTCTGTTCTTTAACGGACACTGTTTACAGTAGAAGATGACACATGCCACCTTCCAAGCTCCAAACCTCTATATTTTGATTTAGTAGAGGCTCAATGAATATAGTTTATTTTCATTTTCTACATTTTTTCAAAAATAGAGAAAATCTAATTAATAAATAAAATTATTATACCTTTATTAAATAGATAGACGAAATGATAAAAAAAAATAATAATGATTATACTCAATAATAGAAGGTTTGAAAAAGTCAATATATTTGCGGCTAAAAAAAGTAATAATAGGGACTGGAAATGTGATGAAAAATTCTCTAATCATTAATCAATAATGTTAAAAAAAAAATTCATATATCATGTTTTATGAAATGGTATAATACTTCCAAATCACATGACGATATTTTGGCAATAAGAGATGATAAGTTAAAATAAACGTGGTATTTTGGGCCCCATGATGTGACGCGTGTACGCAGATCTAATGCCAGTACTACACTTTTCACCTTTTTGTGCCAATTAGGTAATTTAATCGTCTGCTTTAAGTTTTATGAGTTTGTAAAAAATACTATTTTTATCCCACTGTATAATTTATAATTATTATTTTAGGTTTCTATTAAATCATAAAAAAAAGAGTATTTAACAAATTTGAAGGTTTTAATTTAATTATCAGTTAATAATAAAAAAAATTCCGCAGCAAAAATTGACTTGAGTGCATTATACACACGATTTGTTTGAATTTTAAGCAATTAATAATAAGAAAAAGGAATGTCAAATATCTTATCAGTTAAGAAATGGAATGTTTTTAAAGGGGACGAGATAATATATTATTCAAAAGATGTGCAAATTGAACATGAAATTATTATTATTGTTATTTTTTAATTGGATATTAAATCTATTCAATGAAGAATTATTAGATTCAATACGACGAAAAAAAAATTTTTTAAATTATTAAAAAAAATAGATAAAAGAATCAAATGCAAGGCATTTCAGAAAGAGGACATCATACATCAATGTTTTCAAGAATGAGAAATGCTTATATTCATGGGACTAATTACTAAGTGTATGTGCTATACAATATAATCGTATTTGTACAGTTCAACTGTTTATGAAGCAAAATACAGACATAATGAATTAGACTTTTCTTGTGCAGATCTATAATGTGCTTTTGGGTCAGCAACGGATGATCAAATGGGGAACTTCTGCAATCAGGCCACAATACGACTGCGAAGAAATAAACAAAATAGCCACAAACTAATCTGAAATGTCTCTCTCTCTCTCAACTGCTACTGTTTTAAAACAAGGGTTCTAAAACGTCTCCAGTGTAATTTAATCACCAGTCAAGCCCTGGCAGTTTGAAACGTGACTAGTCATTTTTTTAAACAAGCTTTCAGACTGTCCTTTCCTACAATCTTGTCAAATTACATAGATGCTAAAATAAGAATTTAGCTGAATAGTTCTACAACAGTCTTGGTCAGAAACCCAATAATCTCCGCATTCAGAGAATTAAGCAAAAATTTCACTTGACACCTTCAAATATCAATATCAAGGGGTGGCAATTTCCAGAAATTCCATGAATTATACTCCTCCTGTTCCCAGTGAGGGTAAAAAGGCGTGGAAGATTAGTTACATCTAAAAATTCAAACATAATTTGTGCAAGGAAAGATTGAAACATGTATCAGCTGCTTAGGGTAAATTCAACTCAGATTAGTAAATTACTTTTCACAGAATACAAATATATTTCTACGACTTGGCCTTACTGCAACTTCATGTGCTTGAATACATATATTCAGTTGCGGAACAAGGAAGAATGGGCCAAATGAATATAAAGCCTTGCTGAGGCAATAGAGTTAACTCCAAAATTATCACATGCTAAAGGGAGAGGAACTAACCTTCTCAGATGATGTCCTGGCTGGGAACATGCCGTGCACAAGAGCATGAAGGGAAGTATATGATCTTGTGTCAACAAGGCGGTTCACAGCAACCTCACCCTGCAAATGTAAACCATAAGGAAACCTTGAGACATAATAATAATATTCGATGGATGGAAAATGCTTTCTTTTAAGATTGAATACCTCTTAAGTACCTTGGGATTAATGATGAAGATCTTTCCCTTTGGGATTCCAACCTTTAGGTAGCTAATCTCATCAGTATCTCTATTACCAAAACCAGCATAGAAAGGGTTGCAATCAGAAGGAAACAATTCCCTGATTTCCTGGCATTCAAAAGAATTAAAAACATTAGAACCCACCTTCCTTGAGAAATATATCAAAGCCTTTAAGTGTACAAGTACATTTTTAAGAGTTTCAATTTAAAGCACAGCAACTTCTATAATTTATATCGAACATCCAAGCATCTAAATTTAATATATCAGAAGGAACAAACTATAATATATGAATATGGTAAGATAAATGCAAATAGAGGTTATACAGTGAGGTGGCTTGAAATATTTAGCATTTTTGAGGCGCAATAAGCATGTCCAAAGTCTATAGAAGTTATCTTGGTTCCAAAAAGATGGGGTTTAGGAAATAGAAAAGATGCCAAAGATATATATATATATATATATATATATATATATATATATATATATATATATATATATATATATACATGGAGTATTTGGTTGGAGAGAATCAATGAATGTCCTATAATTTGCGGTGACATCAGGTGTTCTTGGCTTCTCTGTGGGCCTGTGCTACAGGACCTCTTTTAAGGGGTTTCTTTAGGTGTTATTCAGATGGATTGTGCTATAGAAACTTAACCTCCATGTTGTACTCTAAAATTTAAAAAATAAAATAAAATAAAATAAAAAGATTAAAAAAACAGAGGACAACTAACCTTCAGGCATGCAATCTTGAATTCATGAGGCGCCCTTCTAATGACTGACAAAAAAGAAAAGATATTTAGTCTAGACATTATAATTAAGAAGCATGCTTGTCCCCAGAAAATTCAAATGCTCAGTCTTTTCATGAAAGCTTTATTGTTAGTATAAGAATATCAATTCAGTGGAGAGAGAGAGAGAGAGAGAGACAGAGAGAGACAGAGAGAACCAACAAGATTCATGCATGGATAAGAAAATTAATCACTGCATAAATTATAGAAAGAGTACCAACCAATTACCTTCACGATATAGAGAGGGGAAAAGTCCATCAGGGGATATAACAACGGGACCATCTGGCAGAGCTTTTCCATCCTGCAAAACCAAAGATCATCACTTTGTCTTAGGGGAAAAAATGAAGAGCCAAAGAATCCTAAATTTCAGACTTTCTTGATCATAATTTCTCAAACTTCACCTGCTTAAGGTTAACTAGGAACTGTCTAGTAATATAGGCTTGAGCAATTGCACGTGCACTTAGATAAAGGAATTGATACCCATTATCCTGTAATAAATCAGAAAACTAATTCAATCTATGCAAGACCGATATTGTAACTAGTCACATGTTAACTTACACAACACAGAATATTTACATTCTTATCATTCTCAGAAACAGAAATATTTCCAACCATAACAAGTATATCTCAGTAGAAGGGTGGCTCCATACAAACAAATATACTTGAGGGCCAAAAGAAGGCTCTCCAATTTAGACTTGTATGAAGCACAGCACCAGAGGTTTTCTTTTTTTACATTAATGAGTGAAAATATGACATATCAAGCACTGCATCAACCAAAATATGAACTCAAATATATTCCGATCCAAACAAATGAAATGAGACACTGCAGACCTTAATAGCTGAAAATAAATGTGCAACGCCAGTTTGTGACCAATCTATCCCAACCAAAGGCATGAACTGACCTAGAACATCTGATCTGCAATGACGATGTCAAACAAAGAAAGTCAGATATGACTAGAAAAAACCACAGCCTTCAGGAAAGCAAAAGCCAAGACACCACATTTCTTTTGGAGTCCAATAAACACACCATGACACTGTTCATTATTTTAATTGATCTGAATAAGTTATGCAAGACAACTTCTCAATTTATTTTTAATGAGGAGTGGGTTTTCAACAGGCCTTTAGTCTATCATCTGCAGATTATTACGACCAAAATTGGTTGGCACCCTCAAGTTTGATAAGAGTATGCACAGTACTATTTTCTCATTGCATACTATCTTTTTAGTAGCTGTTTTATATATATATATATATATATGAACTGTGAAACTTCAAAATTGAAATCATTTCAAGTTTCAAAAGATTTAGAATGACTCTAAAAGCTTAGAAAAACTCTTACTTTGTTATTGTCCCATCAACATCTGAGATCACTATGCTAGTGTTCCATTTCCACAAATAAATTCTAGCATCAACCTGTTAAGCAACATAATTTTAAGAAACCACTCAAAAGAAATTAAAAACCAGAAAGTGGCACTTTTTTTAATTCATGAGTAATAAATGCAATGAATTGCAATTGACCTTCTGCTTCCCCAGCACTGCTGTGGAGAAGGTGAATGTTACTGCATTACTCCCTTCCTTCAGATTCAAGGATGCCAGCTCTTCCGATGTTGGAGCAGTTGCCTTTATCATCTTGACTGAGGCCTTTCCTTCGAGCATACTTTTATCATCATCCATGCAAATGCTGCTGTCTGAAACAATCAAATCATCAGAACTTCTGGTATCACTTAGAGCTGGCTGCATGGTCTTCCTGTATCTTGATCTTCCAAATGGGAAAGGCCAAAGTCTCCAGCTTCCGCCAGTGGTATTTTCTGATGGACACTCTACAGGAGATTTCTCAACTCGATCAACAGGTATCATGCCTTTTGGTTCAAATATGTTTTCACTTCCAAATGCTACCAGTCCTAAAACAATAGGAGCAGCTGCATCCCAAGGAAAGTAATGGCCACCAATTCTAACAACAACCCTATCATTCTTCACAACTGCAGAACCTATAGAAGTAAATTTTCTTATATCCAACTTTTCAGCATCAAATGCTTGAGAAGCAGCTTCAGTTCCCATTCCTTCATATAATGAGTGTTTGCAAAGAGATATCTCTGCATACAGCACAAAGCATGTGCCCATCAATTGGTTTCTGCATAAGGAGTGTTTAACAACTACAACAATCAACAAGCCCACCCTTTGCTCCATTGCATTTTTTTGGCAGTTTAAATGAATAATTTAGAGATCATTTTTAAAACTGAAAAAGAAACTTTTAGTATAAGGAGGAAATGTCAACAAAAAAAAAATGTTGCAGAATGGAAATAAAAAATATATTGCTGTGTGAACAGAGCAACATAATATACACTAACAAAAGTTACTAAGAGAACCTATGATCCCTTTAAAAGATTTGAAAAAGACAACAAGCTTTTGTATCAGTACATTGTCCAACCAAAATGAAATCAATGCATGCCCACAAAATAAGAGTGGTATAAAAGCATTCCAAGCATTCATACCAACAGCAGGATTGCTAACATCATTTTTGATATCTTCCAAATGATGAATATCTTCCTCATTGGAATAATCCTCCACTGACTTATTTTCATTGCCTGTAACTGAACGTGTAAAGTGTGACTCATTCTTGCTCTGCAATTTCCACTCCAGGGATTCAGAATTCAAGTCCAGTGAATGGCTTGGAAAGCTAGGGTCCTCTGTACCTAGATTATCAATGTGAGACCTTAAATCGAGTAATGATTCTGCCACCTGCACAACTTCTACATCTGCAACACTCTGTTGTTTAGGAATACGAACAGCACTTGATGTTAAATTTGAATTTTCTGTCAAGTTTTTGAAGTCACCCAATCCATTATCTTGAACAAAGTTGTCCGGAGAAGAATAAGATTCATCATTTGTATTTAGCAGCCCATTCACTAAATTAATTCCTTCTGGACAAAATGAGGAATAATTTTCTTTATCAACAACACCTGGAAAATTTGAATCACCCCGAGTTTCTTTGAGTTCAAAGTCATCAATATCACTCAAGAAGAATTTGTCTTCCCCTGAACTCCCAGAAACTCGAATCTTAGCTGCTTTTGTTGGGTTAAAATCACCATTAAGTTGTTCCAAGTCACCAGCTGACTCTAGAGAAGGTTGCAGTTCATCCCTAGTAATGTTATCCCCAATATTCATTTCATCTTGAATTTGATCAACTGAATTGCTAAAACTGGAAACAGGGCTAATGCACTTTGACTCTACCTCAACTGAACCAAGAACAGAGTCAACATGGACTGTTTGAGCACAGGATGTTGACACTGTTAATGGTACTTCAAGATTTGCCTCATCATGGCCAGGTATGGAAGAAGAAGATGGATTTGTTTCACAAGATTCAATGTGTCCTTGATCCAACTCTATATCCTCAGCTTGCAGGTTAACTGTATCCTGAATGTAAATTCTACCACTTCAGTGTCAACAAAATCAGAAGTTATCAAGTGCATATAAATTAAAGAAATTGATTAATCTAAAGTTTAGGTACAACCTGAGCCAAGTTGAATATCTGCAGAGTTTCAGTTTCACTCAGCAAAGAATGCATAAGCACAAGCTTGGCTCAAGCTAAATACAACCACAGCCATAGGTACCTAAGCTCAGATTGGCTCACTGATTGTTCCACATGCAACCAAGCCAAGCTTGACACTGCCACATGGACACAAGAACTAAGTTTCGTGCCTAAAACTTAGAAATTTTATGAATTTTTTTATTACATATGAACAAAAGCAAAGAGCTTGTAGAGACAGAAATAACGTGAACACCTATTGGCAACTCAGAAACCTACACAAGTCCATAACTCACACATCCCACATTCCTAACCTCTCAGAGGGATGCTTATGCTATAAGAGCTGAGGTTCTTTCTTTTCTTTCAAAAAAGGGATAGGTATCACTCTCACATACAAGAAGACAAATCTAAATCATTGAACGTTGGCTCCATCAAATCCTCATAAACATGAAATCTGTTCAACAAACAGATGACCATTGTGGGCATCATATTCCATAGGACTGACAGATGCACTAGTTACAAGCCCATAATATGAACCTTCCATAACTTCAATTCAGTTTATCTTCATGATGAGCTCATCAAATGAGCTGGGGCTTGGCACATTATGTGTCAAAATGAGCTGATTTGAGCTATTGGCTGAGTCACTCAAAAATTAGTAAACAGGCAGGTCAGCTCATTCACAGCCTTGGGTGTGATTTCTAATTTTACTTACAGCACTTACCATCTTCCGTCTCAGAAATTTTTATTCATTGTATAAGTTGTAAATATCCTTTTTTTCCAAAATTTTAAACAATAAATTTTAAGAAAATGATAAATTATTCAAAAGTTCTTTTGCAAGTAATAAATAGAGTTAGAAAATTTACCTCCGCTAATGGCTCAGCAGTCACATGCAAAGTTTCAGCACAAAAAAGAGCTTCCACGGTTTCCCCACTAGTAAGGTATAGTGTCTCCTCAGATTGTTCTTTTGAAGCATCCAACCCCATTATTGAAATATTGGATGCCTCACAATAAATGAAAGATTGAGCTCTACTGGAACCACTTTCCTCCTGAGAACTGCCAAAGCCTGGCAATACAACATTTCTTTCATCATAAGCCTGTTTCTCATCCAACTCCTTACCAGGGCATGCTTCAAACTTATCTGCAATTTGTGAATCAGAACAGATGACCTCTGGGAACACATCCTCAGCATCATTATCTTGAGCAGCATTCTCTAAACTATGTTCATCAATTTTTCTTGATATTTCAGATATCTCCACCGATTTTTCTTCCAGATCACTTTCATTCAACATGAAATTTTCAACAAGGTTGCCTGCAATCCCTGCATGCTCAAATGAACTTATCCTTACCACTCCAGCACCATCATCTCCCTCTTGATAACCATCCTCCTTAATTGGATCAATCTGGTCATCTGAATTCAACTTAATGCCATCATAATTGCAACCTTTGGACTTCACTGGGCTCCTGCTTTTCTGAGACTGCTCTTCCATCTCATCACTTGAAGACGAAAGATATGATACAGATTCACCTTCTTCTCCTTCAACCTCTCGAAGAAAGTAAGCTTCACCTCTTTGATCAAGATACATGTGAAAATTTGGATCAGTTCCATTAACAGCAACAGTAACCACCCTTTCTCTTGCCCTCAAAACCCCTTGAAATTTCCCAAACCTCACATACCAAGGTGAGGACTTGAAGCTCCCATCTGGCTGCTCCACCACTATGATATCCACAGCTCCACCAAATGGGTGAAAGGGGCCAGAGACGGTGTACACACCTCGGCTGATGTAGCTGCCTAGCCTCTCTACAGCATACATCTTATGATATGTGGATTTCTTTGATCACCCAAACCCCAAATTCTCAAAATAAAATCATAACTCAAGAACCAGGGTTAAGAACCCCACAAGACTATCAGGCTCTATTAGTATAAAACAATCCAGTGAATTAGACAAAGTGCTAAGCCTTTCCAGTATCTCCAAAACTTCAATTTCTGACAGAACCCAAAATACATCAAAATTTAATAGTCCAGTAAAAAACAACTAAAAATATTTGTTTTCAGGTTGAAGTAAAAAAAAGAAATCCAGATACTTAGCAACAAAATTTTCGAATGAAAACCTTCGCAAGTTTAGAGTCATTGGGAATAAATCTTGGGAAAAGCCTTTTCATCATTTGCTTTTCAAGTACTCATTTTAAAAGTTAAAACAAATATCCCATCTTTAAATAGTTTCTTCTCATTATATCTAAAACCATATTTAACACATTGAGACTGAACAATCAAATTGAATGAACTACTGTTACTAAATTCAAAAGAAAAAGATACAAATTCGCATTTTCATTCCAACAACATGAAGCATCCAAGCTTCAGGCAATATTGCTCATTGTTTTGCTTTCTGAGCATATCCCCTCCCAATGGCACAACATTTTCCTTAAATTATAATTAGAACTCATATAATCTCTTTGCAAACAAATTAAAAGGACAAATATTTTAATCCTCTCACTCAAATTACACTAAACCATATTTTTTTAAGAAACAAAAAAAATTTAAGAGAAAATTTAGAAAAGGAGAGAAAAAAAAGTATAATTGAAACTCAAGTTGAATGCAACTAATTAACAAGCCTAGAACTTAAATCACAGCATAGTTATAATTGAAACTCAAGTTGAATGCAACTAATTAACTAGCCCAGAATTTAAATCACAGCATAGTTAGACACAAATAAATAATTGAAGAGAAAATCAGAGATAGTAAGAGAGATATTACCTTGAAACAGATAGGTTAAAATCCCGCGCTGCTCGATGAAAGCTCTAGAATTGGAGGACAAAAAATTTAAAAAAAAAAAAGGAAAGAAGAAGAAGAAGAAGAAGAAGAAGAAGAAGTCAACGGTCAATAAGTGGAGAAAGGCCGCAACGACGTTGTGGATGAAGAGAATGACGGGCGAAGCGAACAATGCTCGCCGGCGAGCAGCAGAGACAACATTAAAGAGAAATGCGGAGGAAAACAGAAACACGGAAATCAGAGTTAATAGGATAATAAAAACCGATATAAATGAGCCTTGGCATGACAGGTCAGGGATTCAAGTTACTGAAAATCACCTAATTTTAAAGGGAAAACACAGCTTTAAAAAAAAATTCCATGAAAATTCCATGTTATCAATCTTTATATATATATATATATCAAAGTTTATGGAAATATTATAGAATATTTATCAGTAAATATAAAAATAATTTTTCTTTCTCATTAAAAAAGTAGGCTCAAGCTAACCATTGACACTGTTAAATTATAAATTTTTGGTAAATTAAAAAAAAAAAAAGTGGCATTTGAAATTCTAAAATTTATTTTCTTATTTTTATAACTTAAAGTAAAAAAATAAAAATGTAAAAATTCTTTTAAAAAAAATGGTATAAAATTAGAAATATTAGCTTGTAAAAATTGAATTTTATAATACTTACAAAAATATATTTATTAATAATTTAATTTTTAAAATTTAATAATATTATAAAATCTTAAAATTTTATTTTTTTTAAAATGTACAATTATTTGTTTTTCATAAATGAATTAAATAAAAATATTTAATACATAAAATTCAATTAAATAAAAATATTTAATGTATAAAATTCAACACAGATTTTTTGTTTTTTAATTTTAATCCATCCTAACTTTATTATTCTGAATTTGATTTGAATTTCATAGAAATTAAGTTTGAAAAGCCAATCAACCAATTAACATTTAAATTAATCTCCAACTTAATTACTGATTTTGATACTATATTCATCCGACTCTAATTAAGATTTCATTATAAATCATTCCTATTCATTTTAAACCTAGTTATTATTATTTAAATATTATTTAATTTATTTAATTTTATATATTTTAATTAATAATTTATAAAAAAAATATTTTTTTATTAATAATTTATTGTTATAAAATATATATTTTATACTTATTTTTTATTTTTATAAATAAATTTAAATAAAAAAATTATTATATAAAATTCAACAAAAAAATATTATTTCTTAAACTTCTACTCATTCTAAATTTAATTGTGCACAAATAAAATCTATCTTAATAAAGTTGAATTGAATTAAACAGATGCTTTGTAGTCCAAGAAGGAACTAGCCCAATTACTTAAAGAGACGCTTGAAGCAGCTATCATTTTCATTGCTTTTTTCTACTTATCTTTTTGTTACAAACAAATAGCCTGCTTAGTGTTATGGTTGGAATTATTTTGGAGAAAATTATTTTTTTAAATATATTAATTAAATAATATTAAAAATAATTTAAAATTAAATTTAATAAATTTTAATTATAAAAATATTAAAATAATAAAATATTTTTTTTTAACTTTTTTTTTAATAATAACTAAAATAATACTCTTACCCAAAAAAATAATTTCAATCATCTAGATACAATGGAAAATAGTTACAAAATAGAAGTAACAATTAAAGTAAATGTGGTGATAGCACTTGATTGTTTATTATTAGCTCCAATGATGAGAGTTTCTGCTTGAGCACAGCAGCTACCGTTGGTAGGCTAAAAAAAGAAGCTGTGCTGCTCACATTTCCATGCTCATCATCAAGATCAATGGTTTCTTTCAACAGTGCTTTCTCTTAAGTATTAAATCTGAATTCTCCATTTAAAAACACAGTGAATCTTATCAATGAGAATTTTCTTTTATCAAAGAAAAAGAAAAGGCCTCTGAAGTGGCAACGCAGAAGATACAAATAAAACTTGCCATATATAGCAGCAAAAGAAGAACAATGAAGAGCTCGGGATACTAAAGCATGAGCCAGCCGTCTGACTGCAATTTCTTCTGATAAAAGAGAAGGAAATAGCGTTGAAAGTAGCCGTGAATGATTCTCTAATTTGGCCTTTTAATGACGCGCGCACATACTTTCATGGTGCATTTTCTCAACGGAATAGTGTGTTAATACTGTTTATTTTTTTCTATTTTATTTTTCATTAAATGATACATTATAATAAAATAATTAAATTCATGAAATTTAATTATTTTAATAAAAATAGAATCAATTAGATTTATTTTTCTATTAATCATTTTAAAATACTTTTCATTAATTATCGATTAGTTATCTTTAATTTTACAATTGAGTTAGTTGAAATAAATAAATTAATATTTTTATTATATTTTTATTATAATATATTGTTTACAATTGTTATTTTTATAATTTTATCAATAATTATTCATTTATTAATAATAAATCATATTTATTATTTTTAAATAAAAAATATTATAAAGGTATTTTATTAATAAATAATTAATAATATAAAATATATATTATTTTTTCCTGTTATAAACTGATCAAATATTTTTTATTTTATTAGATTCAATTTTCTTTCAATTTTGATTCAATTCAATTAATATAATGAGAATCGATTAAAATTTCAGTTAGTTCAAGATTCAATTCGGTTAATTAAATATTTAATTTTAAATAGATTTTAAAATAGGATAGCTTTTTTTCCTTATTTTTTAATATTTTTAATTAAAAATATTTTACTAGAATTAATGTTGCATTGGGGGATTTTTATTTTTTTTTTCCATCTTGTTTTGTAGGTTAGAGCGATGGCTAAATTGGCTAAATAGCACTTCCATGTGAGTGGGGTAGTTGATTCAACAACAATAATTTAATAGAAAAAGGTGTTTCTCTTATAGAAAAGATCAAAGGATAGCCAGTCTTATTATTATTCATAAGCACACATCATGCAAATGTATAATCAATCTCTTAATTATAGTGCCTTTAAATTAGGCATCATCTTTGATTTTTATGTCAGTCTAGTCAAATCCCATATATAATTTGTTGTACTTGGTGCTTAATTAAGGTTTTTGTGAATTTCTTGAACCCAATCAACTCATCACTAGACCCACAGCCTTTGAACTCCAATGATGCAATTTCTTGTCATAGCACCTACCACTTTGATTTCCGACCAAAAATGGTTTTTACCCTTTTGGCTTGAAAGCCTTTTTCCAGTGGGACAGAAGACTTTTGGTGCAATTTTAACTTTTACCTTTCTGCTTGTGAGCATCTACTTGAGGATTTACTACTTAGATCTTCATATGAGATGATTCATTTTAATAATGTGTATGCTTTTGTGATAGTCAATTAGTTAGGAGGATACAAGGCAAAGATTTGATGGGATATTTCAACTTGTTGCAATCTTTCTCTTCACGATAGCAAGTTGGCAAGGAGCTAGCCTGGCTACTTGTTAATTTCCATTCAATATTAGTGATATTTGTGATCCTAGCTTCATGGGTTAGGCCTTTCTTTAAAAAATAATTAGGCATGATCATATAAACAATAGCATGCGTGGTGAGAAATTTAAAATTTTAATAATAAATTTGATGCATAGACACAATCATGAGGTTATGAAAAAGGAAAAAAAAAATAACAATCAATAAATATTCCAGAAATAGCTCATAAAAATTAAATGAATTTTTTCTATGGGATATACTCAAACGTCATTGTAATTTAATTAGATTAGTGGTGCATGCTAGTATTAATCAGAAGCAAATCAAGCTCAGGATAAAAGAAAGCATAAGAATTCGTTTGAGTGATCCTACTAATTAATCCTCTAAACTCAAAACCATCTTCATTATTATTATAAGTTTCAAATTCATTTCCTGCTATTATATATAATATATAAAACAAATAGTAAAAGAAACTGAGTGCTAAAAATTGGAAAATCAAATATAATATTGCTTAGCACTTAATCTTCTCTTCAGCAGCAATGGAGTTCTTGCAATGAGCAATTGCTGCTTGAATTGCAGCCTGCAATTCCTCCATGGTACTATCACTAGTAGGAGAAGGAAGGGCTGCAGTTGCTACAAGAAGACCACTGTTTGTTGGAGATGTTCTCATGGAAGCAGGTGCAGAGAACTCTCCTCTCTCTCCTCGCAACTCCTGCTTATTTCTCAAGCTTAAATTGCCTGAAAACGAGTAGGTTTGCCTGTGTATACGGGGATTCTGTTTCCTTCCTTTAAAGAACAATAGTGGCCTAACCATTCGTACGTACCTCTTTAGTATATGACTTACTTCGAATCTCAGCTTTTTCTTTTGCTTCTCTTTGTCTTCTGATTTTCTAACTTCACAACCTTTTCGCCAACTGAATAAAGAGAAAGGCTTAGGCTTGCTTCTAGCCTTTGTCTCCCAATTGCTGCTTTGATGTTGATTTGTTTTATTACTGCTGCTATTATTGTTGTTCCTGATGTTGCTGCTATTTCCATGGCTGGTGCTGGGATTGTTGTTACTCCTGTTGGATTTTTTATCATCTAGTAATTCTCTGATGGGAAGGGTAAAGCTGTCCAAGGAATTGGTGGAAGAGCGAGGAGAGACAGGAAGGTGAGAGAGAAGATGGAGAGGAAGCAAGTGGCCATGGAAGAAAATGTCATCTGCTGGAGACAAATCAATAGCAAATGAAGGAGGAGGGGCTTTGGCCTTATCAGGGACTGGTGTTGAGGAAGAATGAAGAGAGATTGTGAAGGAGAATTCATGAGAAGGAGAGGAAGAAGCTGAAGGTGGTGAGGCAGGGGAAATGGTGGGTAATAGTTGCTTGGCTGCTGGTAATTCTCCTTTTCCTTCTTGTTTTAACTTGCTATCTTCATGCTTGTCCACAAATTTTTCCCTAGTGTCTCTATGCTGTATGGTCTCCATAATTCCCAGAAACTATGCAAGAAAGACTAATAAGAAGATCTGATTCTGTATCAGCAACTTTCTTCTTAAATTTTTGGGTCTACATATAGTTCCAAACCTTAGGAAATGAGAGAGATAAGGCCTAAAGGTATCAAGAATCAGCGAAAGAAAGAAAGAAAAGTTGGAGAGAGAGAGAGAGAGAGAGAGAGAGAGAGAGAGAGAGAGAGAGTTTCTTGTCAATCCGCAGTTGGGTTTAAAATGTCTTTAGCACAAAACTTGCTTATCTTTTTGCATTGCACAATTGGTATAGAAAGAAAAAAGGGTGTGGTGGCCATGGCACTACAAGATGAGATGATATAAATATTTAGAACTCTGTGTTGAAGGCTTTGGTGGGTCCTTGTCAAATCTAACAGCTATTGCAATTTGCAATGCTGATTTTGGGAATGGAAATCGCAAAGATCCAAATTTGCCAACAAAGGGTAAATGGGACTGGCAAGAATACTAGGCTTTGGTATAAGTAACTAACAGTAACACATTAATGCCTATCTGTCCCTAAGTCTACGTTCCTTCCCATGTTATATTTTTGCACGCAGGGGATGGTGTGTTTTGGGTTTTTTGTGGGGATGGTGTGTTTTGTGTTTTTCGTGTACTGTGTAACAGAGTTAATACTTCACATAAAATGGATGGTTTTTTGCCGTTTTGAAGACGACAAGCACAGTTTCGAGGTTACAGAACAAAGGGGGCAAAAAAAAAGAGAGATGAAGTCATACAATGTAGACTTTCATGAACACAAGAAATCAAGAATTCAATCTGTTAGGATTTAAGTCAATTTCTTAATCCTATCATCCATTCCATGTGTATTATTTAATATCTCATTTTTCTTGAGTTAGCTGTTTCGTTTCTTAAGATGTACAGTGACCCAAAATCATAATCCATTGTGGGACAAACATTAATAAGTCAAAAGTTTTCTGCATTCCTTTTTTACTCATTGGCCTTTTAACTCAGAATAGTCTGTTGTCTTATTTTGATTCATTCTTATCTTTTTATCATTCAATCTACATCCATTTATATTACTTAACGAATCAATTTATAATTGCATAAGAAATAACTAGTTCATGATCTAGCTCTAGAAATAAAATCAAGATAAACTCTTGCTTGCGCACCCATCTAGATATTCAAGAGATTAGCTGATGTAATGATGGTTTATCATATGATTTTGGCATATCTATCTATTCAGAAGAACAGCTGAAATAACTAATCATTAGTACCTGTAAGCATACAGTGAATGAAACAAGAAATAGTGAAAAAGAGAGCAAGTTTCAGAGAAAAGATTGAATGAGTTAATTCCCAAGCAGAAACTGAAGCCTGAAAGCATGGAAATAGAGAATTCAGAGAGAGATGAGGGCGGTAAAATGGTAGGGACAAAAGCAAAGTTTTCAGAGTTAGGTGAGAGAAGGTAGACCCAAGCACACGTGTACAAACTGGTCCAATTTTCCAGTAGGGGAATTTTGTTCGTTTAGTTAAGGTCAACATCTCAATCATGGAGGCATGATTTTGGTGGACTGATTCATCTTCACCACTAAACCACTGGAAAATCTGAATCATATATATATATATAAATTTCTATTCTATGATTTCCTAAAAGATAAGAATGCAAAAGGATTGCAAGGAAGCAAGAAAACTTGGCATAAAACAAAAATTTCGCACTCATCCTCCATAAGATAGTTGGGTGGGAAAACTTTCCCTTTCCTGCTTTTGCCTTTGGCCACTCATCAATATCTTTATTATTTCTTCTCTACACAGACACAGCCAGTCATACGAAGAAAAACAAAGTATCAAACAAGCACCCTATCTCTCTCCATGCACCCACACGTGATTAGTTTTTATTACACACTGGACATTTAATTATCTTCTATTTTATTTTTTACATTAATTGTTCTGGTATTTTTCTACCTACCCATGTCAAAAATCACCGCTTTTTTCCCTTTGTGGACCCACTAAAACCAGGAGAGAAAGACAATAGGTGATGTTCTTGACAAAAAAAGCTTGTTGCTTGAAAATGGCTTGGAAAAATCAAACACTCCTTCCAGAAAATACTCGCCTAGAGTCTACAGCTACAAGCCAGTGAGAAATTTGTTACCCACACTTGGAAGCATAGAGCCAAAGTTGTTCTACCTACAGTAAACAAATCAAGTTTTTGAGGTGAAATTCATGAGATAATGTTGGGATGCTTTTATTCACAAAAGGAAGCAGATGAAACAAAGAGAAGCATACAGAGATGTCACAATAAATAAGCTGGTAGCCACGTGTAGTTTGACGACTCCAATAGCTTCCAGCCAAACCAGTGTCCACATGTTGTCCAGCAAAACATGGTCCAATCATGTGAATTTGACGCCCCAAATACCACAGCCGTGCTCTGTGATGCTACTCATCAGACCAGGCCAAGTTCAAACAAAAGGAATTTGAAGAGGCATAAAAATGAGAACTTGCACTCAATTTTTTGCTCAGGAGTGGGGACACACTCCCTCTGTGACATGACCATCTTATATACTGATGATTTCCAAGATAGAAATTGAATGAAATGATGAAGCTTGACATATGGAGTCAGGGGGAAGGAGACACGAAGGAACAAAGCCAATTTTTCTATTTCTCAAGTTCACATTGCTGCTTGACAAAATAAAGGTTCAATAAAATACTACACGAACATATTCATACAGCAGGTTGCTAACACAGGTTTTGCCTCATTTTGAATGAACTAGCATTGAGTAACCCTCAAACTCCCTATATAACAATATTACACATGAAGGTCGTTATGACTTGATGTTAGCTCTACAAATTGGACAAGAATTGATTCATATGGGAAAACAAATAAGCTCTGACGTGTTACTATGCAATGGCAAGCTTTATCAAAGTCTTGCACGAATCTTTGAGGTGGCAACCACAACAGCTATTACTCCTCAAGTCAGAAACAAATTTTTAAAATTGTGCATTGCTCTAACTCTGGTCTTCTGACTTGAAGCAAGGAAAAAATTGCAAGAGGTCCAAATGCAAGCTTGAACATAAATGGCTCAAACCAGGGCTATGAGTGTGAAAAGGTTCCATCTTCCCATTTATGTTGACCTTTGAAACAATTGCTAGTGCTTGAGAAACACAAATACAAGGATGGCAAGCTAGTCACTTTCGCTACTATGTCTATCTGTAAAAATAATACAAGGACAATTTTATGAATCTTTATACATTTTAGTTCTAAAGCAATGCACAGAGAGAGACAATTAGAGGGCTGTTGTACCTCCGGATGGTCTCTTTCCTTCCATGGCTTCTTTCTTCTCCTGGCAACTTAAGCAAAGGAAAGGACCATCCCAGGGACGCAGCTTTCTTGAATTAGTTGAGCCAGCATGTATTGAAATACCCTCTTCAGGTTTTATCTCTACTTGACAGACTGCGCATGTGAACAACTTAAACATGTTGCAAAGTGGATACTTTGTATCTAACCTGCATTTCACACAAACATGCCTCATGTCAAAAGGGCTAGAAACGAATATAATCAATTCATGCCACATGGACAGGCAAGAGCCACACATATATTCATACAAAAAATCATCATGAATTAAGCATCCAGGCATTCATTTGCCACAAGCCTAATCTGACAATCAACAAACAATGTAAGCTCATCCTTAATACTTCACAACACCAACCTCTCAGAAAGCATGGCTGATCCTTCCTCATATAATTCCTCTACCACATCTAACTCAAGATGTTCTTTATCAACTTTAGAGGATGATTCAGATGATTTTCTGCGAAACATGGACTTAAGCACTCCCTTCACCTGCTTTTTTGGTGCTGGCACAGGACCAGCTGGTTTCTCTGGTTGTGATATATCAATCACAATGCAGGTTGTATCATCTCTAAGTCCCTTCATGTGTACAGCTTCCTGCAAAAAGAACACAGTTAAACACAAGCTACAGATAAAATAAATAAAAATGAAAAATTGACAAAGCTAACATGTTAGATGTCATTGCAGTGAATGATGGCATGTGGATAATGATTGCATGATCCATAAGTGATCAAAATATACAAATAAAAAAAATTATTGAAAAATGCTAGTAGTAACATACTTTGACAATTTGTGCAGCAGCGGCTTCTGCAGGCATCCCTCGACAACAATCAACAGCCATTTCGGCAGATAAAGCATCCCAAACACCATCACTCGAGACAATAAGCCTACCACGCCCTGTAGATAACTGCAAATTATGAAGATTAATGAGAAAAAGAAGCAAGTATAGCAGATAGCATAAAAACAAAACCACTACCATGTATCAAGTATAACGCACGTATGAAAGAAGAAGGAAAAACAAACCTTAACTTGCTTCACGTAAGGAACAGGAACAATGAATTCGCCTACATCCACATCTCCAATGGATCGTGAAAGGCACAAGCCACCAGGCCAACATCTCAAAGGACCAATCTATAAGAGAATTGCTACATTAGTTAGACATCCTGCTTCAATCAAACGAATACAATTTTAATCAAACATTACCAGGTTTCCAAATACAACTTTATTTTTATCGGCAGAATGATAGCATTAGTTTCAAAATTATCTCAATCAATATTCAATGCACAAACTTATATTATTCTATATGCAATACAGTGAGAAATTACAGGTCATCCGTCAATGGAAACATATTCTTATTAAGCTAAATAGGACTTTTAGGTCATGGGGGCACTAAACTACAGAGGTGCACTTTCAGGATATCACTGTTAGAAATAAAAGAAAAAAGAAAAAAAAAAAAGCAAATAGAAAATTTTATGCACAGAGAATTAAAAAATGTAAGATGGCATAATTCGCATAAGAAGAAATGATACCTCTGCACCAACACCAGTATTAAGTCGCCCTACCTCACCCCCACTGGCAGTAACACGCTCCCTCCTAGTAAAATACGAAAAATAAATCCTTAGTAGAAGGGCAACAGCAAAATGAGTCCAAAAACAGATCATATCAATAACTTACTCTTCTACATTGCATTCAAGCCTATGATCTGCTGACAAGTAATAGATATCACCTTCAGCAGATTCAAGAATGCAGCTGGAATCTCCGACAGATGCAACAGTTATGACCCATCCTTCAATTATCACAAAGGTGGCAGTTGTTCCTGATGTTTGTGCTGAACAGATGAAAATGACAAAAGTATTAGCTTATGTGTAAATAAGCTCTAGTAAAGACGCAAATTCATAAAGATATAAATATATTTATGATCACCAGCAAAAGCTATGCAGGTAAAACACTATATAACACAAAAATCAAATGCTCCGAGAAGCATAGAGTAATGGCGCAGGTTAATTCTCAACTCTCAAGGCAATATTGTATGCCCAATTTAAAAAGTGCACAAGCATTGGTTCACCGTTCACTTGGTAAGCAATTAAGCTGGGTTAAGATTAAGGACAATATTCAGGTTCATGTCTTAGGAGGTCCAGTAAGTCTATGACTACAACCAAAAAATAAAATAAAAAAAAGTGAGGGAGAGGAATTTACACACATTTAATAGATAAAGTGATTAGACATATCCAGAAATTTGTATCATAAAACGTGCTTTTTCATCAACCAACAGCCAATCTATTATGTAAATAAACATACATTAGACTCGGCAGTATCACATGCATATTCTGATGAGTATTTAACAGATAATCTACTATCTGCAGATCCATATGCATTAAAAATTCTTCCTTTGTATATTCTAATGCTTAGTTGTTGTTGTGTTGATTTGGATTTCTCATTTTTTAGTTCAAAATTCTTCAATGAGGTTTGAAAAATATAAGTCTGCTAAATTCATAATTGGAGATTAGGTTCATGAATGAAGATAAAAAAAAGATGCTTGACAATGAATTTAAATACTTATAAATAATGTGCAGATTCAAATACACTAATAACAAAGATTTACTCCTACAATATAAAGTCTAACACTCACTTCCAAAGCATATGAATAAGGAATTCATCTCACTCGCAAATACATTATTTAGTAGAATATATGCAATTGAATTCTCATGTTTAATATATTACAAATTATTACCTAGTATTCAGTGTAATTCAAATAAAGATTGTGTTAGCAACAAAGAATTGATTCAATATGCCCCTATTTCCTAAATTGGCCGGCATGCATTAATAGAAAGAGAGAGCGAAGGGGGTAGTGGAGAGACACAACCTTGTTGTTTTGATTAAACAACGAAGGGCATCTAAACAGCTTAAGCAGCATAGAACTCATTTGCAAATTCTATCAAAATTTAAAGAATTCACTACAAACAACTTGAATCCAATGAAATTTTAACTATGGGATTTCAAAATAAATAAATAAATAAATATATATATATATATATATATATATATATATATATATATATATATATATGAAATTAATTTCCAAAATAAACGTGAAGCAAAATCTCCATGAATCACAAAGATGCCATTTCTTGATCACAATCTTGACTTGTGACTGCCTCTAGCCACAGATAATATGTTGACCAAAGAGAAGCTTTCCTAAATCATCTGCTATCCAATTTTATTTGAGCAAAGTTTTAGAGTTTTTACTCTGGGTTTACAAAGAATATTCTTCAGATTGATCAAGCGGTAATAACACAACAAAAGACATGGCAGATACCTTTTGCTTGAAACTCTTTATCTGTTTTTACAAAGCCTGCAACCAGAGCCCTTGGCAATGCTGCTACCCATTCATCTCTGTTAAGATCAGCAGGAATGGCACTTATGACATTGTTTAGAAGATTCTCTTTTGTGTATATTGCTGCTGCAGACCCGTTGTGTCCATCAAATAACTGCAAAACATAGTTTATTATGACCAAGTAACCAAAGATGGAAATTAATATATCTAATCAGTTCATGCCAGTAGATTTTCTATAAATATCACAACATGATATTTCAACGAAAAAGAAGAGGGGAAGGGGGGAAGGGGGGAGGGGGGGTGTTGGACACAAAGACTTACCCCGAAAACAGAATATGTGCTAACCCCATCGCCAACAACTCTTTGGCATTCGGTCTTGATCAACGTGAAGTCCTCCCCTTTCTTACTCTGACTAGCCTGCCCATGCGATAACTCAGGTTTTTCAATCCTCTCATTTGCCAATTCTCGCTTTAGCAGAACAGAAAGCGGGACCGTTTGACGCTGCCTGGCAGTCATTATCATTCGCACACTCAAAAATCACAAACCAGCACCTCTAATTCTTCAAAATTTTCAGATTACATACAACCCTGAGACCAAATAACAACAGAAAATAAACACAGAGATTCCACATTATTATAGCTTGAATGAAAGCCAAATAACCGAATACAAAGACAACTGGTTCAGCGAAAAAATCAAGAAGATCTTAATAGAAATAAAATATAACAAAAACAAACTACAAGAAAAATGTTACAATCAAATCTCGACTAATAGATTGTTAAACTCGAGAGAATGCAAATAATAAAAAACAGAAACAGAAACAAAAGAAGAAAGGATAATTACAGTCACAGCAAAGAGAGAATATATCAGCAGCGTTGGAGATTACAGGAGGAGAAGTAGAGAATGAGAGACAATAGCTTATCATCGCTAAGATCGAGAAACGTGGATCCGAGCGTCACTGCAAAAATTCCATTGTTGAAACTAACAGAGAAAGAGAGAGAGAAAAAACCAAAGAGATTTCATTTCATTAAAATTATAGCGCAAATGGAGCCCTTCTTCTCCTATTTAGTTGGTTTTTTTTCCGCTTCGTTTTCTCTCTCTCTCAATTTCTGACGTGGCAAAGACGCACCGTTCTGTCAAATCAGCACATCAAAGACGCACCCTGTGTAAGAAATTTTCCCCGATTTCGAGAGCCACTGCGAAAGATCATATCATGTCCACCGTTGGATAAAGGGTAAGTGGAGGAAAAGTGGGCCACAGATGTGAAAGTAGGTGGGGCCAATAACAGCCATTGTATAAAAAGTAGGAGCCGTATCAACCGGACGTGATTTTTTTATTCATTTACTTATATTTTTTTTTTTTCTAAATATGGAGGTAGGCGCCGGTTAAGAGAAGCAAGGCAAACGCGCAAATGGATGGACCGGGTCCTACTCCATCAAATATGATCAAGAAAAATTAGAAGTTTAAAACCCTCAAGGCACGGGCAGACGTGCAGGAAATTTGGGAAATAATAAATAATTAGAAAAGAGAGACACGTATGAGAAGGTCATTAAGCCGGTCATTAGGAGAGTCATTAGGTGTTGTTTAGTAAGCAAAGTAATAATAAGAAAGTGGACAAGACGTTGACGTCGTTAATGTCGTCGCGTTCACGTAACCAAGGCCTGAGGGACAGAGTCGAGGGTGTCTCTTTGTGAGAATGGGTCTTTTGGGCCTATGATGGGCCCATTATTCTTTAGAACCTTTTTTTTTTTAATTCTTTACAACCTAATCCTTTGACCTCCACTTGGAGAACCCCGAAATTCTCGGCGCCAATTTTCCCTACTAACTGTATTAAACTAATTAATTTTTTTCAATTAAGGGCAAATTTTTAGATTTTATTTTATTAATAATTATTAAATAATTTAAGAATATTTAATTTAATGATGAAAAGTAGAGTATGGACAAAAAGGAACCATGAAAAACACAATCCTTTCAATATTAAGAAAAGTAATTTTTTTTTTAATATCTTTATGACTTAATAAGATTCGACATGATTACCATAGATCAATTATTGTGAAATTGTATCTTCTATATTAACCTTATTTTTAATTTACTAAAGAAACTTAATAGCTAGCAAATCATGGGGCTAACTTATCTATAGGAAATCACATTTTTTATGAGCCATCCATTACAATTTTTTTATAGTAAAGAGATCATTTTTATCTATAAATAATACTATAGTAAAATTACACTTTTTATCACTAATAGTTGTAACTTTACTTGATCTTAAAATTTGTGAGATTTTGCCTAGTCTGGTTGAGGTTATGTTTGCTAATATTAACTATTTTAATAGTTGTTAGTTATTTTAATAATTATCAATTATTTTATTAGCTATTAATCATTAGATATTAATTATTAGTGATTACTTATTTATATAGTGATTTAAAAAAAATGTTTGATAAAAATAATTGTTATATATAAAAATAATAGTAGTATCTTATAAATTTTAGTCAAAACACTATCTCTCTTTATTTAACAATAGCTTTTAAGATAACATTTAGTATTTTGACAACTCTCTTATTTGTATTGTTTAGTGATATGATATTTATGTTAATATTTAGAAGTTAAGGAAGTAGTTTATTAAAAATTACTTTTTATAACTTTTAGAGATTGATGGAGTATTTTGATTAGAATTAATAAAACTATATCACTATTTTTATATTTAACAGATAATAACTAATTTAACAACTATTTTTACTGAATATTTATGTTTTAACAATTATATAAACAATTAACCACTAATAACTAATATATAATAATTAATAACTAGTAAAACAGATAACAACTATTCAAATAATTGATAACTATTATAATAACTAATATTGCCAAATAAGGTCTAAATAACATTTTATGAATTACTCTTTCAATCTATAAATACTGATGTAATACTATGCCAACGAATGATATAGCTAATGTTTTAATTAGAATCAAAATATTAAATATTACCGTAAAAGTTATTGTCAAATAGAGCCTCAGTAACTAAAGATATATCAATCACTTGACAAATATCAAATTTGAATCTTCACTCTCTCAATATTAAATATTTTTATAAAAAATTATAATTTTTTGTAATGTTAAAGTTTGCGTTAATTAATTTGGGGTTTTAAATCTTGTACTTGGGATGTAAATAATGGTATGAAGATAATTAATGTAAGAAGAGGGATTATTGAAGGGGATTGTAGGATCATAATTAGCATGGATTGGTGGTTATATTAAACACCGCGTTAAGGAAGAATATTAATGACCAAGTGAAGGTTAGTCAACCACTGACATTAATAAGGCTCAACTAATATAGCCCGTGACTTTGGCTCAGCAGCTGAAATGAAATGAAATCAAATCAATCGCTTTGTTGAGCGGCTCAAAAGTCACGAGGCGACAAGTATTCCGCATGAAATATATATGAAATTATCTAACGCCCATAGACAATGAAATTGGAAAATTGGACTATGTCAAAGTCTTTCTTTTTTTTTTTTTTTTTTTTCCTTTTTTTCTGGCTATTTGCTGTTGACAAGCTGCTGCGAAGCACGTTCTATTAATTTGGCTTTCAAGAATGCAAGCTGGAAGGGGTCCAGCTTGCCAAGCAAGTGTTGCTATCGACAGCTACAGAAGCTCTTACCCATCAAAACAGCTCATGGAGTCATTTGCACCCCCACAAATACGCTATATAATAATAATAATAATAATAATAGCTTGTCATTAACATCTCTATATATAATGAGAAGATAGTGGTTGTGATTAGATGAAAACTTTTATGGCAATTATTTTGCC